>NC_079534.1:14646207-14748707 GCF_003711565.1 Takifugu flavidus | reverse complement strand
GGTCTATCGGCTTACACTGGAATAAATTTGAATTTTGAGCAAAGCGAATGAGCCGTTCAGATCATATTTCTCACTAATTAATGCAGCCTTTGATTTTTAAATAAGACCGATGCGTGGGAGGTATATGGATCGGGATTTGAGGGACCCGTCTGCCAGAATGCGTTTTAATATTCGGCGTTTTGAAGCCGGTGATTAAAAACCCCGATGTTTGTCACGTCTGATTAATGTTTTTTTCCTACTTTCCAGTGAGCGCGTGCCGCCGCTGCCTTTGTTAGGTCTTTAACATTGAGATAATCTCCGCCATTATGACCCTGTTAAATAGGAAATAAAATCAGGCTGAATGGCTGCTCGCTCCCACTTCTGCTGCGCGCTCCTGCAGCTCCGGAGTGTCGCACGGTCTCGCCACGGCTACCCTCAACCTCCCCTGCCCCCGACAATTACTGCCCCCCCACCCAGCTCCTAATGACACCACTGACGGATCCATTTCTGTCCGCGGTAAAGAGGCGAGGGGAGGTGAAGGAAGGAGAAGGGAGGTGAAGGGAGGAGATGGGAGGTGAAGGGAGGTGAAGGGAGGTGAAGGGAGGTGAAGGGAGGAGAAGGGCGGAGGAGGTGGAAGGGAGGAAAGGGAGGAATGGGAGGAGATGGGAGGAGATGGGAGGTGAAGGGAGGAGATGGGAGGGAACGGGAGGAGATGGGAGGAAATGGGGAGGAGATGGGAGGTGGAAGGGAGGGAAGGAGGAGATGGGAGGTGAAGGGGAGAGATGGAGGTGAAGGGAGGAGAAGGGAGGTGAAGGGAGGAATGGGAGGAGATGGGAGGGAAGGGAGGCGAAGGAGGAGGAGAAGGGAGTGAAGGAGGTGAAGGGAGGAGAAGGGAGGTGAAGGGAGGAATGGGAGGAGAGGGGAGGGTGAGGGAGGGGAAGGGAGGGAGAAGGAGGTTGAAGGGAGGAGATGGGAGGTGAAGGGAGGAGAGGGAGGTGAAGGGAGGAATGGGAGGAGATGGGAGGAGAAGGTAGGTGAAGGGAGGTGAAGGGAGGAAATGGGAGGAGATGGGAGGTGAAGGGAGGTGAAGGGAGGAGAAGGGAGGTGAAGGGAGGAATGGGAGGAGATGGGAGGTGAAGGAGGTGAAGGGAGGTTGAAGGGAGGAGATGGGGGTGAAGGGAGGAATGGGAGGAGATGGGAGGAGAAGGAGGTGAAGGGAGGAATGGGAGGAGATGGGAGGGAAATGGGAGGAGATGGGAGGTGAAGGGAGGTGAAGGAGGAGAGGGAGGAGTAAGGGAGGAGAAGGAAGGAGAAGGGAGGAGAAGGGAGGAGATGGAAGGAGAAGGAAGGAAACGGGAGGAGAAGGGAGGAGATGGAGGAAGAGGGAGGAAATGGGAGAAGGAAGGAAATGGAAGGCAAAGGGAGGTGACGGGAGATGAAAGGAGGCTCAGGAGGCGGTTTGCAGCGTGGGCGGAGCTCCGGCGGCGTGTGCGGCCGTGGGCGGGCCTCCCGCCGGCGTGCCGGGCCGTGGGCGGAGCCTCCGCCGGCGTGCCGGGCCGTGGGCGGAGCCTCCCGCCGGCGTGCCGGGCCGTGGGCGGAGCCTCCGGCGGCGTGCTGGGCGCCGTGGTCGGCCTGCTAGCAGGAAGCAGCAGGAAGCTGTAGAAGCAGAACGAGCATCTTTGCATCAGGCGACGGTTGAAGGACGAAGGCTGAGCCTCCTCATGTCGTCGGGCTCGTGAAAAGCTCGCGTCGACGTTCCCGGCCGTGTGGCCTGACCTCTGACCCCGGCGCCCCCACCTGCTCTGAGCGGCTCATCCCGCTCCGCTCCCTGAGAGCTGGAAAACGCCGCCAGACTTTGGAAACGCCGCCCACGTTGGTGAGGACCAAACACCCCCAGTATGACGACGCCATGTGACTCAGATGGTTTAAAATGGCCTCCAGAGGCACCGAAGTCACCATTATGGGATGTTCCCAGCGTGACCCCGCCCCCCGGTGGGCCAACACAGATTGGACCACATCACCTCAGCTCTGCTTCTGTCCACGCCGGGTTAAGATGGCGGCGAGTGGTGGGCGCCACCAGCAGCGCCGGCTGATACCTGACCTCAGGAATATTGCTGATCCACTGGCTAATGGTGCAGGAAAAGTGACCCCCCAGGCTGCTGATGCGGCCTCCCTTATGGAAGAGCTTCAAAAATGTGATCTTGGATATCCGGAAGTGTCTCCGGCAGCAGCCAGGGGAACCTGCTCGCGCGGAGAGCCGGGACATTTGCTCCAACAACTGCTGTGGTGCCGCGTCCCGACGCCAGGCCCGTAAAAGTGCTGCGCGCAAACTGCTGCACGTTCTAATAAATCCCCGCTGATTTATCCTCCCCGGGCCTGATTGCCTGGATGTAAATATTCAGCTGCAGAATATATAGTGTGAGTGACAGCGCGTCTCTTCCGCGCGCCCGCGCCGCGTCCTGTCGGGTCAGCGCGGCTGCCGCTCGCGGTTATTTATTAGGCGACATATTCCCCCCCGATCCATCACTGTACGGCCACCTGGTCCGGTCACATCTCTTTATGTTTATTACAGCGGCCCACCTTCCCCCAGGACGATGATTGACGTGCTCGGGGAGCAGCGAGGTGGGACTTGCGCGCGTCTTCTCCAATCGCGGCTCGCAGGGGGGGCGGAGGCTTTTCCATCCGCACGCCGATCCCGAGTCGGTGACCAGACGCCAGCAGAAACAATAACAGTTGCTGGTTTGGATCCCAAACGATCGCAGGCAAGTTGGGCGCGTTGCGGCGCGTCGGGATCTCCAGTTTGTCGGGGGGGTTTGACGAGAGCAGCGCCGCGCGTGCACTTTTAATCAGATTAGGAGCCGTTGACGCTTATTGCCGCTTTCGGCTTCTTCTTGCAGCGCAGGAGTGGCCAGAGTCAAAAGCAGCGATTCAGATCAGATTTCACCTAAAGCAGTTGGAAGAGCACGAGAGAGAGAGAGGGAGGGAGAGAGGGAGAAGGAAGGCAAAAATAGAGAGAGGAAAGAGAGAGAGACACCGCGAGAGGGAGAGAGAGACGGTTTGTCAACCTCCCTCCTCCCAAATCCAGAAAATCTTACCAAGAAAAAAAGGAGGAGTGTCGGGGTTGAGAGAGGCGCAGAGGAATCCAGAGGAATTTCCGAGGATATTTTCCCTCCTCGCGCACATCTCCTCACCCTCCTCTTCACGTTCGCGTTGAAAAGTTGCGGGCGAGGCAGCGGAGACCGCGGTCAAGGATGGACGAGCAGCCGCGCTTGATGCACTCCCACGGGGTAGGCATGGCCGGACACCCCGGCCTGGCGCAGCATATGCAGGATGGCACGGCGGGGACGGACGGAGAGGGCAGGAAGCAGGACATCGGAGACATACTACAGCAGATCATGACCATCACAGACCAGAGCCTGGACGAAGCGCAGGCGAGGTGAGTCTTCGGGAATAAGAGAATAGACCTGGAATAGGAGGGGAGCAGGAATGCGCCGTGATGAAGAGGGGCAGATAAAAACACTGGCTCTGCCTTTAGATGAAGGCAATTACGCCCACAGAAGTGCCAGGCCGCGCCACAGCGCCGAGAAAACAACTTTTAAATGAAAGCCCCCATCCTAAATACAGGACGGCACCTGCGCACGGTGCCCCCCCCGTGTCACAAAGGCGCTTATTATAATCTACGATAAGACGCCGCAGAGGCGCCTGCAGCTTCCAGCCCGTGCAGCGGGAATCACAAGAGCCACCAAAATTCCCCATGTGTTGGAAAATCATGTGGATGCGATGTGTGGATGCGGAGCAGGCCCGAGGAGGCCGTGCCCCCGTCAGCTGTGTGCCCCCCCACTGCTCCAGTGCCCCCCCGTGTGTGTGTTTTGTGACTGTTGCCACTTGTTTGAATGATGCTCCTCTTTTTAGGAAGCATGCGCTGAACTGCCACAGAATGAAACCGGCCCTCTTCAACGTCCTGTGTGAAATCAAGGAGAAAACAGGTCAGTTCCTTTTCCAAGCCAGCTCCCCGCTCGCTCTTCTTTCCCCCGTAACCACATTTATTTCTTTATTTTTAAAGGCTGCTGCCCTTTCCAGCATTTGTTTGTTCTTATTCCCTGTCATTTTCACCCCGATGTGACGCCGCTGGACCGGCGTGCTCCCGCTCCCACGTTTGGCCCTTTTTCTGGGCTGCCTCTTTCTTTTTCCGCCGTCGCTCCCTCTGTTTTCCTTGGCTGAATCGAGCTCTTTCAAACGCACCACCGAGTCGGGGAGGGGGGGGGTGTCCATGTTCACGCCGTCGTGACGGAGAAACGTGTGAATTATTACGCACTTAGCAGCAGATTAAAAGAAGAGCGGCCGGGCGATGAGAGCCGGCCGCCGTCCTCCGAGGGGGGCGGCGCAGCAGGGAGGAAATGGAACAACACGTCCAATATGACCTTATCTTTGGAGGCAACTTTAGAGGAGCGGGGGGGCCTCGCCGCCGCCGCCCTCGCCGCCTTGCCGGCCTGGAAACGGCTCCGAACAAACCGGCCTGAAAAGGAGGCACCGGCGTTTTACGTGCGCGGCCTCCGCTGACATTTCATCCACATGAGTCACCAGTCGGGGGGATCTTAAAAAGACAATATTTATTTATGTTGGGCTCCGGGCGCGGGAAGGTTGGGAGTGCAGCGCGAGGACGCTGCGGCGGGCCGGGGGCCGGGCCGGGCCGGGGGCCGGGCCGGGCCGGGGGCCTCTCCAAATGGCTGCAGTGGGAGACTGCAGCCTGGCGCTCTGTAAACTGTCTGGCGTCTCCCCGGGTTCAACCAGAGTTCGCTTCCAAAAAGAAGAACAAAGTAACTTGGACCTTTTCCTGGCTTTTCCCCCCTGCCTCTCCGCTCTTCCCACCGTTCTTGGCAAGTGGGATTTCACAAAGTGAGAGCCCCCCCCCCCCACACACACACCCCTCCTCCGCCTGCAAATCCTCTTCCCCTCGCTTCAGGACCAAGTTTGGAAATGGTCGTAATTCACCATCCATCTTTTTTCCCCTATTATGTTTGAATTTATTGTCTGTGTTATTATTTTAAAGACAAAAGAGGCGTAAAGGGAGGAAGGCCGGTGTTAACGTCGCTGTTTCCACGGCCTCCTAACGGCCGCGTCCTCGCCGCTCCTCGCCGCTCCTCGCCGCTCCTCGCCGCTCCTCGCCGCCGGTTGGAGGCGCGAGGCTGAAAATGCTGCAGCGACAGAGCGCATGAGTCAAAGCGCGAGCGTGGCATTTACAGCCAAATGTGCTGAGTGTGTGTGAGCGCAGGCAGCCTGTAATTTCCCAGGTCTTTTTTCTCTTCTCCAGAAAGAGTCGGCTCTGAGCGGCCCCTCCGTCTGACCTTTCGCTCGGGGGAGGGGGGGCGGTTCTTTAGGCTATCGTGTGTGCACGTGTAGCTCTCCTCTCGGAGTGTGAGCGTTGACGGGGGGAACTGACAAACACGCCGGCGGTGGACGGGGCAGACCTGAACTGCTGACCCCCCCCCTCCCGCTGTATGGCTGAGCCCAGGTCTGGGGAGCCCACGGTGTGTTCCCCCCTCCCAGACGTTTCCTTTTGGCCTCCGTTCCTTCTCCGGTTTTCTTCCCTTCTCTCTGGAGCTATCATCATTGTGTGTCCAGTTCCTGAGAGCGCTCCGTTTCCTGTGTTTGCTTCACATCCTGTGACGAGGAGCCGGGAGGACGTCTTTGTTTGTGCGAGACCATTATGGCGAGGGGAGCGGGCACGTACAGGTTGAGTCCTTAAGAGAAGCCAGACACCCAGCCAGTGTTTGTGGGTGTCAGGTTTCAGGCCTCCCTTCTCCCGCTCGTGCTCCGTGCTCCGTGTTTGTGTGCACGGGCCCGGGACCGCTCCGTCGGACCGCTCTGTGTCATCTCCTCACATTACCCCCTCGCAGGCTCGCTGCGATGCGGCGCTCCTCCGTGACTAATGTGATCGGACTGATAATGTATACACAGGCAGAGATCTGCTGAATCAGTCCGGATCAGGACAAACACACGGTGGATCTAAATATGGCGGCGCGGCTGCCGCCAGGGGGATGTTTAATAAATATGTTAGCCGTAGCCACCAGCTAGCATTTCATGCTATGATTGATTCGCCTGTAAAAACATAAATAGCCAAAGTTTTGTCTTCAAATGATGTCTTATTTCATTTGATCAGGACTCCAGAATACAACAAAGGGGAAGAAAAAAAGCGGTAAATTCTCAGCGTGGGAAGACTGGAAACAATCAACTTTTGGCATTTTGCTTTTTAACGAGTTGCAGATTCATTTTCTGACTCTTCCGTCATCGCCGCTCTAATTTTCAAGCTCAGAGGAGACGAGGAGGAAAAAAAAAAAAAAAAAAAAAAATCTAAGCGATAAAACGTCAAATTGGGATTTATGACGTCCTCCGGCAGCATTAACGTTAAAGGTGGACGGAGGTACCGGTTGAGCTCCGGATAAACTGGTGCCGGGGGCTCCCAGCGCTGCTGTTTTTCAGTGTTTAATTGACACGGCCGTCCATGATGAGTTCAGGGGTTAGTGTTGCCTCTCTTTGTTACCCTCCTCTCATCTCCGCTGACAGATGGAGGCATTAGTCTCCAATGTGGCGCTGTCCTGAAACTAATGGCTATGTCCTTGGTTTCCCCGCGCTCGCTGGGAGACTGTATATCTGTCCCCGACTTGGAAGTGCCGAAGCAGCAGTTTATCCCCCTCATGTTTTAGTTTCCACGGAAATAAGGCCAAACAGGACCCTGTCTGTTCCCCCCATAAATGACTTCGAATAAATAACTCTGAAACGAGTGCAAAGTTTTTGCTGAGGAAACGCTGGCGGGCCTTTGATTTGCGAGCACGCATGAACCCTCTTCCTCCACTTTAGCGGCGGCGTTCCTCTCAGCGAATCATAACAAACAGACTCCGTGTTTTTCTAAGGACTTCTGAGCGGAGATGTGGCGATTGGAAGTTTATTATTGCCTTTAAAGTGAGTTATACCAAACATAAATAGACTGGATTCCACTTTATCCGCTGACATTTCCTCTGTATTCATATTTATATCCGCTACATTGGCGGCGCACTTCAAAGGCGACGGCGTCTATTTTTGCTGCTGCCTGTCCTCTGCTAGGAGCTCACTCATAATTAGGACAGCTAATTTATTATGCAAATGTTGACTGGCTTAATTGAGACATGTTAATCATGTTTTAAGAGGCTAATTACAGCGCTGTGTATCTGAGGTGGGACTTGTAATTAGCCGGCGATAACGGCGCCGGCTGTAAAATGGTCATTCTGCGGGCACGGCGGCGGGGCCCCGAGCGCCGCCCCGCCAGGGCACAGGTAGGTGGCGCCGTGCTGGCCTGCGCCTGTTTCCCAACAGCTCCTGCTGAAGCGGCGGCGTGAGTACGGGCGCCGCTCGCCGCCGCCGCCCGTACTCACACGCTGCCAACGCTCCACGTCTCCGTCTATCTATAGACTCCTTCCTGCTCCCGTTATCTGATGCAGCATTACTGGGCGCTCTGCAGTCGGGCTTTTATGCACGGCCGTATTCTTATTTTTGACAGAGATCATATTCGGATCCATTACGCTAAAAATGCCTTCCTACTTATCGAGTACAAAATTGCTTTAGAGAGGAAATTTGCTCGCTGCTGGAGTGGAGTTTCTCTTTTTATCAGATGTTTGTCTCTGGAGCAGCTTTTAGTCTCTCCCCAGCAGCTCTGGTGACGATGCCGGTGCAATTCCTTCAGCCGCTGGTTTTCTTATTGGCGCTGTTCGGATGTGATTGCCCCCCCCCCCCGTACCCCCCGGTACCCCAGAATTGCCTGACGCAGCTGGACGAGGGCCTCCTCATATTGTCACCTGCAGATCTTATTGCTGATGTGTCCACCAGGCTGTAACTGTGCTGAATTACACCATTAAGTTTTTCATTTTTCGTAGGACTAAAGCTCTTGAGTCACGTGCACGCCCCCCCCCGGTGTGACGGAGAGGTTTTCCTTTTCTCTCCCCTCCTTTGAGCTGTTCTCGGGCCCTCGGCTGCCCTGCCAGCTGATAACCTGTAATTGGAGGTGCGGGATCTCATTTCTCTGGCTCCCTGCCACTGTGATGTAAATGGTGTGTTGGCAGCACGCTGGGCTTGTACAAAGGAACCCCCCCTGACTTCGATGAACAGTCAAACATAAAATGGCAAGCGCTCTTCCCTGGCTGACTTAGTAAAAATGACATAAATTAATACATGCTGCTTAAACAGGACCAAGATTAATGGCCGCCCTTCGCAGCAGCTTAGATCCACTGTCAGTCGCTGCTCGCTGCCCAGATGGAATCAACACCAATCAATGAGGCGCCCGACTCTCCCTGGATATCTGCTTAGGATGTTAAGTGAGAGGCGCACGGCGCCGCTGTTGACACGCCGCTCCGGCCCCTCTCCCCGCCATCTCCGCATACAAACGGCTCGGCATATCCTGTATTACTTCCCCCAGAGTGGAGCGTTCAATCAGGTGCCACCGAGTCAGACGGGGAAGAGCGGCGAGGCTGATGGCTCGCCGGTGATTGGATGTTTCAATTACTGATAGTAATGCTGTGGTGTAGTGAGTCATGCAGTGCAGATAGCACCATTT
This sequence comes from Takifugu flavidus, assembly GCF_003711565.1. Lineage (NCBI taxonomy): Eukaryota > Metazoa > Chordata > Actinopteri > Tetraodontiformes > Tetraodontidae > Takifugu > Takifugu flavidus. The sequence goes on along the minus strand of NC_079534.1, from coordinate 14,740,144 downwards.
ATTTTAATCAGGACAGGGGAGAGATGGGTGTGGATGTGTCTCCTCATTTCAGAGCAGCTTCACATTAAGATGCACAAGAGTCTCTCTCTCTCTTCCATTTTTGTCTCTCTCACACACACACACACACACACACACACACATGCACGCTCAGGTGGGTTGAGAGTGGAGGAGAGGTTGCTGTGGGTAACGCGCAGCGACAAGCTACTCTCTCGGCGAGCTATTCTAATTTATGTTAATAAACCGTTGCTGCCGCCGTGAGAGACAAAGGGGCCACAGATGAGCCGCGGTAACCTCGGCACCTTCGCGGGGAGGCGAGGCGCAGACAAAGAACAATGCAGACAGGCTCCCACATTCAGAGGAAGAGAGACGAGAGGCACCCGAACTGGGGAGGAAGATGTGGCGCAGAGCGACGATAAATTTAGCCGCACAAAGAGCCGCGTTTGTGGCTGCAGTATCAAACCGCGTCACGCTGGCAGCGCCGCGGCGCGGAGCCGCGCGCGTGTTTCTGCTGCGAGGGGCAGAAATAGGCAGGCGGGATGTCTCTCGGGAATTTTCCTGCTTCCAATTCTGTGGGGAATCTGAACAGGCGAGGAGGGGTGCAACAGTTTTGGATCACTTCCCCCGGGCCAGATGTGACACCACAGGTAGCATTTAGCAGAGAGGGGTGAGAGCACCGGCGCTAGCGGAGATCAGCATCCTGCCTGGCTGCTCCACGGAGGCCGACTAAGGACCCTGCGGTCCAGTTTGTGTTTATTAAAGTCAAAAAAAGGAGAATGGGCGACATCTGTGAAGCCCGACCTAAATAACTGAAGGGGTGTCTGACAGCTGTGCGCGTATTAGCCGTGATTTATCGACACAAAGTGTGCGTGAAAAGCCACAAACAAAAGAAAAATCCTCGTGATTTGCAGCGAAACGGGACGAATCGAAGGTGGCGTCCGTCTAATAAAGTCTGACCTGGCGAGCGTTCACATCTGGGACTGATGCGAACATCAGGAGCGTCCCTCAGACCACGTGGGATCCTTGGTGGTCTCCAGGTCGGAGAAGCCGCCCTCTGTCCTGGAGGGCGGATGAGGCCGGGGCGGCGCCGTAGACGCCCCAACGCGGAGCGGCAGAGGTGCAGGTCTCCTCGCCCGCCGTCTGTCTGCCCGCTCGCCTTTGGCGGCGTTAGTTCTGGACAGTTAGCTCCCACTGAAATTATGCTAATTGCTGTCATTTTCTCTTTTCTACTTGAGCATAATCAGCAAATTATATACTTCTCTTCATTTATTACCGAGCCACTTTGAACACATTTTTTACCCTTCAGAGATCAAAAGTTTGCAGCGTCCGTGGGGGGGGGCAAACGATGACGATGATGACGAAGCTGCCGTCGCTCTGACCCGGTCGGTGGCTGGTGGGCGACGCCGAACGAGGAGAACCGGCGGCGGCGTTCGCTCCTTCCTTCACGTCTTGCTTTGCTGTAATGCTGCCACCTCTAAAAGGGGGCTTTCATGAGCAGGACCCCCCCCCCAGAGCAGCCACCTGCTGGCCGTGCACGTGTGTGTTGGGCTCCTGGTTTATTGGCGGCGTCGTGTTTAGCAGCTCCCTTTACGCTGCTATTACTGGAGTTTATGAAGAGCGCCATCGACCCCCCCGATAGGATCGTATTGATAGATTGATACTGGGGGGGCGGCGGCGTGATAAAGGCGTGGAGGTTAAGAGCTTCTTGGATAGTTTAACCTTGATAAAACAGTTGTTTCACTCAGGCTGAGCCGGGCCCATCCGTCTTCATCCGTCAGCGCCGCTGAAACATGCAAATGAAGCCAGCAGAGGGGAGCGCCGCGGTTAAATGGGGCGTCGCCAATGTGCGGTGTACCGCGCCGCGGGGGGGGGGGCTACTTACTGTCCAGATTTAGAGTGTCTCTCCAACCCCCCCGTCCCCCTGTCTGCATGTGGGAAAATTATATATGTATTATACAGCATATATCACACACACACATATATATATAAACACACACATTCTATGTATATCATTTTATTATATATATATAATAAAACTACACACACACGCACACGCACGCACACACACACACGCACGCACACACACGGCTGTGCATTTAAAGCGAAGCCTCTGATAAACGGATTACATCTGTGGCTCCAGCAAAGCACTTTATGGATTTTACTGACTCAACAACTGTGCGTTATCTGGCGTTTCTGCGTGCGCTATCTGGACGTGCACGCCGCGGCGGCCTCACGTTTAAGGATGCGGCTGTTTATTGTGGTAATTAGTGAGTGTAAGGTAATAATCTTTATGATAGGAGCCGTCTTAATGCTGCTCTGCCTTCAGTTCTCGCCGCTCCGACAGCTTAATTGACCTGATTATTTTTGCAGCTACTCAGCAGCGTTAGTGTGTTGTTTTGTTTTTGGGGGGGGGGGGGGGTTGGCTGGGGGGGTGGGGGGGGGGGTCCTCGTTTATCTCGTGCATCAGCGTATTGATCGATGCGCCTGAACGCTCCTGGTTTCGCTGCCTTTTTCACATCTCATTTTTAGAAACAGACACCACGTCTCTTTTCTGGTGTCATGAAGCCGTCAATCAGCAGCTCTGCCTTCGTTACGGGGGGGCGCTGGGGTGGGGGGGGCGCTGGGGTGGGTCTGAGGGCTGGTCGGTAGCTGGGAGCCTGTCGGACCGCCGGCAGCATCCATCTCCGTCTGCAGCTCTTAAACAAGCTTCGGGAAAGCGGCCATGTCGTCCTGACCACCCCTGGCCCCCACTAAACCCCCCATTAACATTAATGAAGGCTGGTTTTAAACGGGGGCCCGTAATACGGGGCCCGGTAATACGCCGCCACCGGATTTATGAGCCAGAGCGCTTGGCGGCAGAGATCAGCCTGAAAAATGCTACGACGGTGAAACGAAGATTTGAAAGGTCTCACGGCTCCGAGAGGATTTTACTTCAGCTTCATATTTTCCATTTCCCCTCCTCCAGGTTTAAAATCCAACAGCAACACCGGGGGTGGGGGTGGGGGTGGGGGCCCCATTTCTTTGTGCTGTATTTTTTTATATATATATAAAAAGCCTTTCATCCCATGTGGCTATTTCAATACGTTGGAACTAGCACTTTACCTGTCTGCGCGGTCCCTATAGATGGCTGATGTGGAGCCGCCATTAGCCGGCCCATCCCTCAGCCACAGATTACTGGGCCGTACGCAGTAATCACAATGTTGGGGGGGGGCTGATTGCACTCCATCCAACCTACAAAGTGTGGCTTAAATGGGTTTGTGGAAGGTCTGCGGTGGGTTGTTGGTATGTCATCATAGTGCATTAGGACTGTCAGAGGCAGAAAGGCAGCTCTGAAACCTCTCATCTGCTGAATGTTAAAAGGATGGAACCCAGCAACCCAGCACCCGGGTCTGCTGAGCACCTGCGGCTGCAGCACCACTCCTGCCTCCTCTCCTGCCTCCTCTCCTGCCTCCTCCTGCCTCTCCTCCTGCCTCCTGCCTCCTCCTCCTGCCTCCTCCTCCTGCCTCCTGCCTCCTGTCTCCTCCTCCTGCCTCCCTCCTGCCTCCTGCTCCTCCTCCTGCCTCCCTCCTGCCTCCTCTCCTGCCTCCTGTCTCCTGCCTCCTGCCTCCTCTCTGCCTCCTGCCTCCTCTCCTGCCTCCTCTCCTGCCTCCTCTCCTGCCTCCTGTCTCCTGCCTCCTCCTGCCTCCTCCTGTCTCCTGGCTCCTCTCCTGCCTCCTCTCCTGCCTCCTCTCCTGCCTCCTGCCTCCTCCTCCTGCCTCCTCTCCTGCCTCCTGCCTCCTGCCTCCTGCCTCCTGCCTCCTCCTGTCTCCTGGCTCTCTCCTGCCTCCTGCCTCCTCTCCTGCCTCCTCCTGCCTCCTGCCTCCTCTCCTGCCTCCTGCCTCCTCCCGTCTCTCTGCTCTCTCCTCACCTCTGATGTCATTAGCATTGGGGGGAGGTTGAAGGGAGAGGAGTTGCCATCCTTAATGAATTCCACTGTGTCTCCCCCCCACCTAGTTAACCCCCCCCCCCCCTCGTCGCCGCTCAAGGTGTCAAATTAGAGCAGCTGGAAAAAGGGGTGAACACGGAGATGGACAAGGTCCACCTCACCCCACCTCACCCCACCTCACCCCCCCTCCTTTCCTGCGCTCTCCCTCCAAGCACTTAATGTAACACGATATTCATGAATAGGATCCGTGTAACCAGCGGCGGAGCGGCCGGGACGCACGTTGCTGCACATAATAAAGTGTTACGCACGGCGGCGTGCGCCCAACAGCCGCTCAAGGGGGAGGCGTTTGCTGCGTTACGTGGCGTTCGCCGTGGCGACCACGAGCCAGATCCCAGCTAATAAACCCTCTCTTATCGGAATGTTTTCATGGGTTTGACGCCGGCACCAGCGAAAGAAAACCCAAGCTAACGGCGCGATAGCACAAGCTAACGGTGGCTTTGTGTATCGTCTGAACACTGTCTGTTTTTCCCTGCAAATTCCCGCGTCGGCGTTCCCGTCGTCGGCGTTCCCGTCACGGGTAATTGCTGCTGCAGCCGTCCGGAACCAGAAATTCTGGGAGTCTCTTAAAGTAGATATATCCGCATGAATCATTGACCCCGTGACCTCTGATGAAGGGTGGGGTCAGTAACTATGGATCCGAGTCCGCGACCCCTTCCTGACTGATGCCCTCTGTCTTGATTGGAGCTCAAAACCAGGCAGACGTGCGTCTGTGATGTCACTTCCTGTCGCAGCAGTGTGGTCTGTTAACGAGGTTTCTGGGTGGATTATTCCTGGAGGAGTTGTTGCCCGCCTCACCCGCCGTTCAGGTTTGATAGTCCTGACTCAACTGCCCCCCCCCCCACTCTGCTTACTCACTCCGGAGCGGCGTTTAGCTTCCCTGGCAGACCGAGGCCACAGCTCATTAGACCAAGAGAATGTGCCTGCCTTAATTAATGATATGTAAATATCCTCCAATTGGCCACATTTGCATATTAAGAGAGATTTGCGGGATCTGTGGAGTAATATATTTTAATTAGGGATTAATTAAAAATAATGGGAATTTCATTTCGTCTGGCAGGTTGTGTTTGGTGTGAAGCGCCGGGGCCCAATCTTTGAGCGGCGAGCAGCTCCAACACGTGAAGGAAGCTGCGCTCCTCCACCTGCTGCCTGCTGCATACAAACATGTACCCCCAGACACACGCTCGCACGCTCGCTCGCTCGCACGCTCGCACGCACGCTCGCACGCACGCTCGCTCGCACGCTCGCTCGCACGCTGGCATCGCATTCCTTCAGATGCCAGAGCTCCTCCCAGGGGGTCCTCACAAAGCGCCCCAGCTTTGAAGGCTGGCGAGGGGGTGGGGGGGAGATCTAGCCTGAACACCCACAAACACCCTCTTTTTTTGGTTGTTGTTGTTGTTTTTTTGGGGGGGGGGGGGGTTGGCGTGCTTTCATCTCTTCTGGTTTTTGTGTTTCCTCTCCTTTTCCAGCCCCGTGTAGTCTGGGAATGACTCCGAGACACGGAACACTAGTTATGTTGGCAATTATGCTAATGGAATGCCATTAGGCCGTGATTGGGTATGAGTGAGGAGTGAGAGGGCACATTTTCAGAGCCCCCAGTAAATGTCTGCTCTGATCCACTTCTAGAGGCTCTCTGCCAACACGTTTCCAACATAATCTGCAGCTTTTCACTCATATCTTGACCGTCGTGTCAGGGGTTGTTTCATTCCGGGCTATTTGTACGCCGTAATGGTGCACTTGCGGCGCTTCCCCCCCCCCTCCCCCCGGTGCCGTCTGTGAAAATAAATCTGAATCGAGACAAAGGGACCATTTGTCATCAGCATCGCTAATAGCACTGATAGCGCGGCCACTATCGCAGCATCTCCTAGGTGGAAATCATCCCCATTACCAAGCATCAAGGCTGCTTCCTGCTTCCTGCATCACACACACACACGCACACACACACACACACACACACGCACACGCACACACACACACACGCGTTGCACGCTCTCGCTCCATCCACAAAGACATATTTTTGATGCGTTTGGCCATTTTTCACCCCTTTTCTTGCAGCGAGTGTCTGTTTTTCTTCGGGCTCAGACCAGAGAGGCGCTTTGGCATTTGTGATGTGTCGTCAGCGCGCTGATGTTATTGATCCCGGACCTTCCGAATTCATTAGGAGATCCAGCAGAACCGCGCTGCATCTTTATTTATGTTGCTGCCCCCCCCCCCTCCCCGGCCTGCCTGCCTGCCTCCCTCCCCGGCTCTTTCATCCTCCGTGCATTATTCTTTTATTATTCCTTTACAGCTGCCTTATCGCCCGCATTTTGGTGAGGATAAGACCTGTCATCTTTGGGTCGGGTCTGGAGAGATGATGGGGGACTTCAAGGAGGGGGAGGTGGCAGGGAGGGGAGGGGAGGAGGAGGAGGGTGTCTGTAAAGAATGCCTGCTGTCCCCCCCCTTTTTCACATCCCTCTCTCTCCTCTCGTCTACCTTGCTCTTTTTCCACCCTCGCTCTCGCCGTCTCTCTTTGTAATGAGAATCTCTCCCTAATTGAGGGAGCTGCAGCGAGCTGGCTGAGGGCGGGGGGGGGGGTTAGACGGTGATACTGTGGCCGAGGGCGGGGGGGTTAGACGGTGATACTGTGGCCGAGGGCGGGGGGGTTAGACGGTGATACTGTGGCCGAGGGCGGGGGGGTTAGATGGTGATACTGGCTACGTGACCGTTATGCTGATAGAGGTGGCAGATCAATAATTTAGGCCCTGACCTTAATGGTGGTGTTAAAATGCTCATTCCTCCGGAGTCTCCAGGCCTTAAAGGTGCAGAGTTGGATAAAGGGGGGGTAGTGTGGGGGGTGGGGGGGGGCAGCAGATAAGAGCAGAGGTGGAGGAAGACAGAGAGGGGAGAGTGTATTTGCAGTCAGCCCCTGACGGTGTGGAAGCGGGATCATGAGCGATGCTGCTGCTGCTCCAGACGTCACCAGGTTCATCCTCTTAGCACCAGTATGAGCTCCACCAGTATGAGCTCCACCAGTATGAGCTCCACCAGTATGAGCTCCACCAGTATGAGCCACCAGTATGAGCCACCAGTATGAGCCACCAGTATGAGCTCCACCAGTATGAGCCACCAGTATGAGCTCCACCAGTATGAGCTCCACCAGTATGAGCCACCAGTATGAGCCCCACCAGTATGAGCCACCAGTATGAGCCACCAGTATGAGCTCCACCAGTATGAGCTCCACCAGTATGAGCCACCAGTATGAGCTCCACCAGTATGAGCTCCACCAGTATGAGCCACCAGTATGAGCTCCACCAGTATGAGCTCCACCAGTATGAGCCACCAGTATGAGCCACCAGTATGAGCTCCACCAGTATGAGCTCCACCAGTATGAGCTCAGCAGACGCCAGAAGTGAACAAAGAACGCGGTAACGAGTGGCTGGAATCTGGTTCTGGGCTCGTCTTTGCGTGCACGTTGGAGTCCGTGCACGTTGGAGTCCGTGCACGTTGGAGTCCGTGCACGTTGGAGGCCGTGCACGTTGGAGTCCGTGCACGTTGGAGGCCGTGCACGTTGGATTCGGACAGGCATCGATTTGATTGCGAGGGACATTAACGCCAGGGCCTCTCTGAATCTCCGAGACTCGACTCATTCAGGATGCGACCATCTAACCCCCCCCCCCCCACACACACACACACACACCCCCCACACACACCCCCCCCCACCCCCCACACACACACACACCCAGACACACACACACTCTCACACACACGTGCACGCAGCCCCCCTTAGGGGATGATATATTAGATATAACCAATTCAATTTTATGCAGCCAGGACAGACGCCCCGGGGACATAAACACACACATTTTTAATACACTCCTCCCCAGGAAGCCCGGCGGCGCCACCGGGCCTCTTCTCACACTCAATTATTAATGGAGCGGCCGAAGTGCTTTAATTAAATAATAAAGACAGACCCGCTGCAGAGGAACGGGCCAAGGACGAGCCTGACAGAGCCGCCGGGCCCGACTCGGGTCCCGATCCGGCGCCGGAACGCCGCTTTCTCCGGAATTATTGGAAACACGACGGCTTCACGTTGGCCCGTAAATCAATCGCCCCGAGAGTCGGGGGCAAACGGGGCTCGTGATACCTCAACGACATAAAAAGGAACGATTTCCTCGGATTATGGATCCCCCCCCCCTCAAGGGCAGGCGTGGGGGGGGGGGGGGGGGGGGGGGGGGGGGCGCCGATGTGATGAAATGTGGCGTTATCTTTTACTTTGTATCATTAGATCCACTGGAGATTACACACTCCATCCTCAAAGAGCCCCCCCCCCCCAGGCCTCAGGGCTACCCCCCCCCATGTCTGTTTTAGCTTGTAATTAATTATTTAAATTCATTTTGAAAGGCAGCGTTCCGCTGTGAGCGCTCGCTCCCCTTTTTGCTGGTGGCAACGCGGCGCCGCCATTAGCTTGAAAAATAGGCCCATTGTGCGTGTTGACTCGGTGGCGTCCGGCGATGAAGGATGGCGACAAACTGGAGTGTTTAAACGGGCGAATTGAAACGAATGCCCTCTCAGAGCGGGCGCGCCGGCCGTGCGCCAGCGCCGACGCTCCGGCGAGGTCGAGCAAGTGGCGCTTTATTTACATGAAACGTGCTGGAATGAAACGACCCAACAAACGGGAGACGAGGAGGCGGCGGCGGCGTGGGCGTCGGCGTGGGCGCTCGCCGCGTCCCTGCTTTGATGCTTTGATTCGAGCTGATGTTTCCTCCACCCTTTGTTCTTTTTAATTCTTTCTTCTGGCGCCGCTCAGATGCTTCCGGGTTATTTTTGCCGTCCCGCTCGCTCCCGCCGCCGACACGCGGAGCTACTTTCCAGGGTCACGCCTCCAGTCTGTCTTGTCACATCACTTATTCAGGGTGCTTTTATTTATTCATGCCACTTTTTGATTTTAATAATTGAGCGCGGTGAAATGTTTCCTTCGTACGGCCGTAAAGTGCTCGCCGAGGAGCGCCGGCGTCCCTGGAAATATGGTTATACGGCTGTTTTATGTGGCGCAGACGATCCTCCATGTAAAGCACGAGTCGTCGCTGTCAGCGGAGCCGTAACGCGTATCGATTGAAATTATCGCTCACTTCCAGAGCCGGTGGAGGACCCCCAGGTGCCGGGGGGGGGGGGGGGGGGGGAGGCCCTTTAGTGCCGCTCTTTCTTCCTCCGGAATTTAACGCCGGCGGCTGAGAGCGGTATTTATTTTCCTCAGACTCTGCTCTGCTATCCTGGAGTTGGCAGAGTGATTTTGTAGAATAGAAACATTATAGACTGTTAGTGTCAAAGTGTTAAATGTGATATATGGAGCTGGGGCTTTCGGGGGGAGGGAGGGGGGGGGGGGGGTATGGGGGGGGGGGTGTTGAGGAGGTGAGCACTGCCAGCCGTAACTGGAGCAAGGTGCTCATGGGAGAGTGGAGCCATCCACCATGTGAGGGATGGCGGGGTAATGTGGCGGGAGGTAATGGCTTTTCTCAGTCCGCTGAAACGGGGGGGGGGGGGGGGGTCATTAGGGGCCACCGCGGCGCCCGGCTCCGTCCGTTTACCCCGACTCTGCCGGCGCCGCCTCCCTGACGGGACGCAGAGTGTTTGTCTGCTCGCCGCGCCGCTCCGGCGTTTGATTCTTATTTTGGGCCTTTCTTCCCAGGACGGCTCGGCGGCGGCGGCGTGCACGGCGGCGTGCGGCTGACATCAGCGGAACGCTGCCGCGGCTGTGATGTGGAATCAAAGAGCGAGGCCGGGACCGGGCCCCGCGCTGATTTAAACAGGCATTAATTCAGCTAATTGGTGCCAAGCAGTTTAAAAATAATGATAAAATAAGGGGAGGCGCGCGCTAACGCGGGGTGAGGAGTCGGCGCCGCTTTGTTTCAGGTGACTTGGGGCTTTGATTAATTACGCAGATCACAGCAGCAGTCGCGCCGTTTATGTTACCTAGCTTTCTTTATAGTTCACGTCTCCTCTTAATCAAACGGGGATTTGACTTCACACGGAGATAGTTTGAAAAGCGTGTCGACAAAACGGCCTCAGATCTCGGAGCGAGTGTCTATGGCAAAATAAAGATGCTCTGCTTTCATGTTCTCAAGGTCTCTGCTCGCTACGCTAGCTAGCTGAGGCGGCTACATCAAAGGCCACCACGGGTCCGGGGCAGGACGCCACCGGAGCACCCTTCGATGCACCCTTGTTGCACCCTTCGATGCACTCTTGTTGCACCCTTCAATGCATCGTTGTTGCACCCTTGGATGCACCCTTGTTGCACCCTTGTTGCACCCTTGGATGCACCCTTCAATGCACCCTTGTTGCACCCTTCAATGCACCCTTGTTGCACCCTTCGATGCACCCTTCGATGCACCCTTGTTGCACCCTTGGATGCACCCTTCGATGCACCCTTGGATGCACCCTTGTTGCACCCTTCGATGCACCCTTGTTGCACCCTTCGATGCACCCTGGTTGCACCCTGGTTGCACCCTTGTTGCACCCTTGGTCCTAGAGGACTCCTCACCATCTTTGCCGTGACAGAGAAGCTCTCTGTTGTCGGGTCGGGGGTGAAACCGGCGCCGCTGTTGGCGTGCATGCACAAAAAGATCAAAGGGCTGATAAAACACGCCACCGTCTTTGATGCGTCACGTTGGGGCTGTCAGGACGGATCCTCGCCGTGTGACGGAGCAGCTGAGGGTCACATGATCTGTAAACACACCAATTACCCCTCCACAAGCTGCTGCCCACTTTATTGGTCAATTCAGCCAAATAAAACTTTACGGCACGAGCAGGAAGGGACGCCGTTAGCTTTGCATATCCTCGCCCAGCCCCCCCCCCCCCCAGCCCCCCCCCACACACACACACACACGCACGCACACACAGAGACACACACACACACACACACACACACCAGTTATTACACCTCTGTGACATTTAAACTTTATTGAAGGAGACTTTAAAATCTGGAGGTCTGTAAACCTGTGAGAGAGGAGACGCTGCACGCTTGTGGAGGCAACTGATGGGGCAACTGATGGGGCAACTGATGGGGCAACTGCTGGGGCAACTGATGGGGCAACTGATGGGGCAACTGATGGGGCAACTGATGGGGCAACTGATGGAGCAACTGATGGGGCAACTGATGGGGCAACTGATGGGGCAGTTTGGTTGTTCTGAGGCTCAAATGGTCTAAAAGGGGTCCGACGGCCTCCTGACCAACAACTGAAATATTTACTTTAGAGGCTGTTTCGTCCTGAAATTTTTGACCCATCGAGGCCTCTATAAATGCCCCCCCCCCCCACCCCCCCACCCCCCACCATCCACCACCACCACCCACTCCACCCCCACCCCCCCCAACCCCCCACCAAGCTGACCGACCTCTGCTTTCATTAAGGCTCCATATCTGATGGCGTCTCTGAGCCTCCTGATTGAAAATAAACGGTGTTTGCTGGACCAGGAGGAGCAGCTACAGGGAGAAGAGGTCCTGCCCCCCCCCCCCCCCCCACACACACCTCCCCCCCCTCGGTGTAATTAAAAGGGGGTGTCTGTCAGGGGCTGCTGCTGCTTTGTGTGGCCCCATATGTTCAGGCGCTGATACAGGGAGGATTATTCCGTTTGGAGGTCTGATAACAGCCTGTTTAGAACCTTGGCACAGGCGGGAGCTTAATCTGGCAGCAGCCCGCCCCCCCCCTCCACCCCCCCACCCCCAACACCCCCATTTTAGGGAAGAAAAAGGTGCATTTTTTCTGTAACCTGGCGAAACCTTCACGACCCAAAATGCCGCCGCGCTTCACCCGCGTCTCCCGTTTTCACGTCGCCTGAATTTAATGTGCGCGGCTGCTTTAAAGCTGCCGATCTGGACGGCGTCATGGCGACGGCGTCATGGCGACGGCGTCACGGCGACGGTATCAGGTGTGAGAGCGCTCGCCCTCTTCTCCAACAGCGGCGGTCTCTCAAGGTCCTCTGGCGTGCACGGCCTTTGTTGCAAACTGCACTTTGGTTTCTTTGATCTACAGGCTGATTAGTTCACTCCTTTGTTCTGGCGGCGTTTCGCCAGTGTGGCGTCATTGTGAGGCTTTTCCAGCGCCTTTGTGCTTCCTGAATAACCAACGTTTGAATGGCTGAATTCTAAACTCTTCCTGGCTAATTGCTACATGATTGATTTTTCTTTTTTTAATTATGTCAACACGTGTTGCACAGTTTGACTTTGATGTTTGGAAGAAAAGGCGGCATGCGCTAACGCTAACGCCCCACGGCGTGAGACCAGCTTTGACCTCCAGGACTCAAACACCTTTGTGCCTGTTGATCAGAGCAGGTTAGAAATAAGGTTTCATCCAGATATTTAGAAGTTTGTGTCACAATAAGAATAAGAGGACAGAAAATCCTGCGGCTCCTCCTCTCGTTCCAGCTTTTGTCTTATTTCAGTTCCAGACGATTATTAAAAAGCTGGTTTGGTTGGACCCATGTATGAACGGATCCAAACACTTTAAACCCACATCTGAACGGATCTTCAGAAATAATCTGATAAATGATCGATGCTCCCACAATCTTTGACGGCACCTTTTCTTTAAGCAAAATACAAACCTCCTCGTTAAGGTCCAATTAATCCCGGACGCTGTTGGGATGCCAGGGAGCGGAATGGCGGCGGGTCTGGCTGAGGCCTTGTTCTATAGACGGACCCTCAGCCAGCACACGGAGGGGGGGGAGCGCTCGGAGTGGCAGGCAAAGAGAACTGTCAACCTGTCACATTTCTCCCTCCTCTCCCCCCTGATAAATTAAAGTTACACAGTGTGCGTGTTGTAGCAGCGGAAGGCTGAGCAGAAAGCCCGGCTCCTCAGGTCTCCGGAGATAGCTGGCAAGTAGGTCAGACTGATAATATAATCCGCTGACTGGATCCTGCAGCCCACTACATCCAGAAATAAAAGCCTGACAGGTAGAAAAAAAGGGAATTTGGGCAGAAAATAGGCTCACTTAGCGTCGCCTTGCTAACGCCCGCTAGCTGAGCTAATGGCGCCGATTGTCTGCCAATGTAGCGACTGACGGGTTAGTGTGACTGTTTCTGGAGTTCGGGGTGGGGGGCTTCTTTACCATGGTGCTGCTGCGCGTCGCCACGATTCGCCAAAGCTCCGCTGGGAGAAAGTGACAGGAAGAAGCTCCCGCATCCGCCAGGCGCGTTTTCATCCCGGCGCGGCGTTCCAGAGAGGCTCCGTGGGCCCGCTGTGACGACTCGGGCTCCCTGCAGGTGTGGAAATGAAAGGGGCCTAAAAATAGACCTGGCAGCTGGGAGCGGAGCAGTGGGGGGGGGGGGGCGGGGAGGACTCAAGGTCCAGCTGGGGGTGCAGGTGCGTGGACGCAGGCTGACCGATGGGACCGCGGGGGGTCCGGGGACCCACGGAGGGGCGGCAGCTCAGACCAAACTGGTTCTACTGGGCTTCTGTCACATGACTTTCTTTGTTTGCTAGCTAGCGGCTGGTCGCTCGCCGCCCAGAGCGCCTGGGGTCAGGCGAGCGTTTCCAGGTCAGCTGATGCGTTTGTGGCGTGCTGGTGAACAGCGTTAACCTGCGACGCGTAATTTAAACGGGATATTAGTGAGGGTGCGGCGTGCTGCCGGCGCCACGGGGCCGTCTGCATACTTTAGCGCCGCGGCGAGCGGCGGTGTCTTCGCTTCTTAAGATCAAGCTCCGGATTTTGGGGCAGAATCGGCTGTTTGCGTTCCCGACGGGCGACTCGTCGTGCTCCTCATGTAAATGACGCCTCGCACGCGCACAACGGCGTTTGCATTAATGCATTAATTCCTCGGCGCTTTTTTTAGCTGGAGGCAACGCGGCACGTTGTCATCAAAGGCAGCCCCCCCCCCCGCTCGCAGCCCCGCCCCCCCGACACACATTTCAGCTGTGATTGACAGCAGGAGCTCCAGCTGACCCACTATTCTGCTGCGGCGGGACCGTCCCACAGGCCCGTGATTAATGAGCGGGCTTTAACCGCCAGTGGCGTGGTACCGCGGCACGCCGGCCACTTAGGCCGGACCGCCGCTCTTGCTCACCGCTCCCGCTCTGATCCTTTGTCCCCGCCTGAACCTCTGAAGGAGGCAGGAAGCTTCGGCGCCGTTCTTCCTCTCTCTTTGGCGGCGTGGCGCTGCTGCCTCTCCTGGCAACAACGGTCAAATACTATTTGCATCACGCCGGGTCTCGGCGCCGCCGCCGTGCTCAAGCCCCTCCCCCCGGCGGCGCCGCTGGTTGGGAATCGGCGAATCCTCCGAGCTGCATCCGTGATCAAAGCAACGTCTGCAGCTGCACATCCGGTCCTGCAGGAACGCCACGTGGACTCGGATATTTTTAGTCCGCTCGGGCTGTCACGGGACAACAAACGCGCTCTGTAGTCGGCGAGTGTGATCCAAACTTGTGGCGCTGCCGGGCCTGAGCGGCGTGACGGCCATGAGGGAGCAGAGTCTGATAAACAGTCACTCCGAAACGGAGCGCCGGGAATGTTGCCTCGCCTGCACCGTTCCTCCGGAAGGATCCGTCATCCGCCCGGATCGGATCGTCTCCGTACAGGAACGCCGACGATGGTCGGACGCACTCGGCGACCGCTGGTGCTTCAGGGAGAGCGGCGACGTCATCACGGATGAAAGTGCTCCCAGTGGAGATGCAATGCATCATGGGATATTTTAAGAACCCACTCAGGATTCTTTTTATTAGTGAAATGACCCGTGTGACTCCGAAGGGACTCGTCAGCGATGATAATAACGAGGATGATGACGACCACAACAGGAGCGGCGCTGCTGATCAGGAAGTCGCTCTGCGTGACGCTCCGCTCTGCAGAACCGGCGGCGCCGCCGTGGACCCGCCGCCGTATGGTGGGCGTCCTTGTGCGGTCGCTAACGGGAGCCTTCTCCCTCAGATCAAACAGAAGTGGCGCCCGTCTCCCGCTCGCCACAGAAGGCCCGGAGCGGGCGGCGGCCCGGGCACCCTCGCCGTCCCCTTCCCAGGAATCCCGCCCCTATTTGTCTGCCACGCTCCACGCCTCCAGATGTAGCTTAATTTACTGCGACTCTGCTAATTGCTGTAATTAAGGATTAATTACTGTTAATTACCTTTGCATAAACTCATCACCAGCCAGAGAGCGGCGCCTTATGAAACGTGCCGTGCACGGGAGCACGCACGGCGGGGGCGGGGGCCGGACCTCTTGCTGCACGGCTTGTCCCGGTGCGGGGGGGCAGCCTGCTACCTGTCACGGTCCAGGTCCTCCTGGCCCACGGTCCAGGTCCTCCTGGCCCGGGACAGCGGCGCCGCGCCGGCTCCCAATTAATCAGAGGCTGTTTGTGGTCGTCAACGAGCGTCGGAGGAAGAAACGCAGCTTCGTTAACATTTCACGGTCGTTCTCCTCGTTAAATGTGGCGTCTCCGTTAGCTTGCTGGCTAACGCCCCCCCCCCCCCCGTCCCCTGGGGGGGCGCGGCTCCGTGTCTCCTCTCTCCAAAGAGACGTCTTTGTCTCACTCCGGCGGCCCAACGTGCACGAGCTCGTGACTCCTCAGCTACTCCGGCTCCTCCGGCGGCGCCTGCAGCCGTGAACTCTGGAGTCAGTCGAGAGGACCGAGGTCTTCAGACACCTGACAGGCGGGGGCGGGGGGGGGGGGGGGGGGGGGCGAGAGGGGGGGGGGCGAGGGGGGGGCGCCCGTTCCCAATAACGACGTCTTTAATGAAGGCTGCGCGTTGGTGGCGCTGGGAATGGCGCTGTCCTCTGGCGCTGGGCCTCATTACCAGCCGGGCCCCCGGGCCCCCGGGCCCCTGGGCCCCCGGCCCCCCCCCAGCACTGTCCTGCTTCGGCCTCGGACGATGAGGATAATTACCGTTATTAGGAGTCGCTGCGGGGGGAACTTGTTCTCAAAAACACCAAGCTGAGTTCCCGCTCCGCTTCCTGCCGCCGCATGAGGAACTACCGATCGCCAGTGGAGGGGGGCGGGGGCGGGGGGGGGGGGGGCACCAAATCCGCCTAATGTGACGCCTGTCAGCTCGTCTCCCACCAGCTGTCACCTCCCAAATGCACCGCGGTTCATTTTTTTAATTGACACCTCGCTTCCCGATTCCATTTCTATTTTTCGCCTTTCATTTTGCCTCCATCACTCTTCCCTCCGCGGCCGAGGCGTCCTCGTCTCCAGCCTGTCCCTCCAGTATTTCTTTTGGTGTTTTTCCTCGTCCTTGCCCCCCCCCCCCCCCCCCCCCAACGCTGGGGTTCTGCCCCCGTTCTCCTGGAGATAGCTGATAAAACATAAAGCTGCTTTATGGCGATGCCCTTGTGCAGCTTCCCATTATCTGGAGATGGAGGGAACATTTTCCTCAGAGAAAGTTTCCCAACACAAATCGGGGGGGGGGGGGGGCAATTTAATGTGACACGATATTTAGAATTTAACAGCACTCTTCATGGACGTAAGACACAGCGAGCTCAGTTGTTATGGCTGAAACGACCACATACAGTAAATTAGATATACTGGCACCTAATTTAATATTCATTTACTGCTAAGATAGTGGCGGAATATTAAGGAAGAGGCTTTGGGAAGTGTGTGTTTGCTACGTGTGATATAAAAAGTGGCCTCATCTTCTGATCTATTCTACTGTTTTAATCAGAAACATCCGGATATGAAATTAATCCTTCTGCTCCTTCAGTTCTTAACGAAATCTTAATTTAGCTTTCTTTCAAACGACTTTGCACTAAAAAGCCTTAAAATATTGGAACAGAAATGTTGATTCTTTTTTTTAAGGAATTAAGGAAGCGGGGTTCTATTTTTAGAGCGCGCTACATTTCCTGTTTAGTGTTTGACCTGCTGAACTAGCACCTATGCTAATGCTAGCAGCAGCGCACACGAGCGCGCCCTTGCGTAATCTCCCTCGCGTTGAGGTGTGTGTGTCGACAATACTCAAAGTCTCCGGTTGTGCGTCTCTTCTTCTATTGTGTTGAGTCGGCAGCAGCTAACGGGTGCGGCGGTGAAAACGTGCAAATGCTAACGGTTCCGCCACAAATCTGAGCATAAATCCAGCAGCGGATTATTTAATAACCCGGCATTTATTGCAGTGGCGCTTCCTTATTAGTAACACAATCTCTCCTGTTTATTAAAACTGGGATTGGGCTCGTTAGGAACCAGCCGTGGAGAAAGGTGCAGCATGGCGTTCATTAGCCCGCTCAGGTATGCTAATGGCTTATCTGTAGCTTAGCCGCGGCGTGCAGGTCAGTGTGAGATATGTCAGCGTGCCTGGTGTTATGAAAGCGCTTTATTGGGCTTAAATCAAATGCAGATGAGAGCGGGACGCTGAACCCTTCTGGGGGGGGGGGGTTATCTGGGGGGGTATTAGTGATCCTTGTCATGTCTGCTGTAAATCATGCTGCTTTTTTCCTGCTTCCTGGGCTGTTGTTGTTTTGTCTCGGAATGCCGTGTGGCAGGGATGAATGGTGGTGATGTTACATTATCATGTGGCTGTCGCTTCCACTCCTGCTGACTGCTGGCTGACAGGCCCACACACACACACACACACACACACACGCCCACGCACACACACACGCACACACACACCACACACACACAACCACACCACACACACACACCACACACACAACACGCCCACGCACGGCTGTGTCAGGAGCCGGCCTGATTTATTAACTGCTGAAACCCTAGATGACGTGTGCCCACACAATCGATGCGAGCGCAGCCCACCGCGCACGTGTCTGCGTGTGTGTGTGTGTGGGGGGGGGAAGGGGGGTGGTCATGTGACGTGGACCAGCTAGCCAAAGTAGGACACGCGCACCCAGGACTCACACACGCGGCGAGTGTATTGCGTTACTGCGTTCAGGGAAATGGATCCAGTCCAGCCGAGCGGAGGAGGCCGGACCTCTATCAGGGCTGTCAGGGACGCCGCCGCCGTCTCCTTCGGCCGTAAATCTTCCTAATTGTGACAGAACACTTTAGCATCATTAATTAAACATGTTTTCATTTAAAAGGACTCGCCGGGCGCCAGGCTGGGCGCTCAGGGTAGCCTGCCAACACGCATCGCCGTATATCCTCCACTGTCTGGAGCCGCTGCACAGCCGTGCACGATGTGTATGTTTGCCGTGCGTGTGAGCGTGTGTGTGTGTGTGTGTGTGTGTGTGTGTGTGTGTGTGTGTGTGTGTGTGCACTTTAATTCTCGCTGAGTGGGCGGCTTAATCGCCATGTTTATTTACTCTCTTGTTGTCTGCAAACAGCAGGCGGTGCGCTGGTGGGGCTGTGGCGGCTCTTCAGGAAGTAACGCAGCTCAAATTAAGGATCCGCTACGTCCTCGGGGGGGGGGCACGTCGCGACGTGCACGAGGGGGGAGGACGTGCACGAGGGCGGAGGAGGGAAGGAGAGGGAGGGAGGGAGGGAACGGTGTCCTCATTGTTCAATTAAGTCTGTCGGTAATGATCAGGATTAGATGACGGCCGTCTTCCTTTTATAGACGCTAATCTGGAATAACGGCGGCATCTCGTGGCCCCGCCCCTCCACGCCGTGGTCACACCTCCTGGTGTGGGCCGCGCTCGTGGGCGGTTCTCAGGTGATGGCGTTACTATAGGGTCCACGTGCACGCTCACGAGCAGCACTCTGGCATCTCTCACTGAGCCAGATAAATAAGCTGACGGCTCGTTGGGGTAATTAAGGCTCGGAGTGAATTGTTTGATCTCCCTTATTAACGGTATTTATTTAATCCGTTTGCTGCTCCAGCCGATCACTCCGGGATCCCGAATCACTCCGGGATCCCGAATCACTCCGGGTTCATGAATCACTCCGGGATCCTGAATCATTCCGGGATCCCGAATCACTCCGGGATCCTGAATCACTCCGGGATCCTGAATCACTCCGGGATCAAGAATCATCCGGGATCCTGAATCACTCGGGATCCCGAATCACTCCGGGATCCCGAATCACTCCGGGATCATGAATCATCCGGGATCATGAATCATCCGGGATCCTGAATCACTCCGGGATCCTGAATCACTCTGGGATCCTGAATCACTCAGGGATCCTGAATCACTCTGGGATCATGAATCACTCCGGGATCCCGAATCACTCCGGGATCGTTAGAGCCTCCCTCTGGCCCTGATGTGCCACCATTTTGTCAGGATGGAATCGGCCGGCGGCGTCACCGTGATGCGCACGAGAAAAGACCAAACACCTTTGTGCTGGGACGTGCACGTGAGCCCGTGCGTGCGCCTCGACTCCCGACCTGAACTCCTGACCTTTTCCAGCCGTCTGACGGCCGCTGACATTTGAGCCCACGTGTTCCCCACGCAGCCCCGGGGATCCTTCTGGACCCCCGCCCTCTGCTCGCCGGCAAAGGTCACGGGGCGACGCAGCCTTTCATCCTCATTATGGAAGCGGCCATATTGTGGCGCCGTCACGCCGCCGCGCCCGCAGCACGCCGCGTCCTCCTGGACGCTCTGATAGATGCCTGGAAGTGTGAGCGGCGAGCGGCGCCGGCTTTGTCTTTGTCCTTGAAGACGGCGGCTGGAATGTGGGGCTGCACCTGGTCCGCCGCTTCCAGCGGCGCCGAGAGAAGCGGGGCACGCCGCCGCTTTAGCGAGAGAGCCGTCTGCTGGCAGGAAACGGCAGGACGGGCGGGGGCGGGGGCAGGGGCGTTCGCTCCCCTCGCTGCGGCCGCACGCACGTGTCGCCGGTGCACGCCGCTGTCAGCGGGCCCGTCTCCACCGCTCCTACACGCCACGGGAGCGCCGTGTCAGCCCGGCGCCCGGCGCTGCGTGGGAACGCGCACATTCGCCCCCCGACGAGTGTGTAAACAGACCTCGGTGTCGGTGTGGAAGCGTCGGCCTGAAAGTGATGAGGTGTTGGAGGGAAAATGGCTCCTTCCTGCTCGCCATAGCAACAATAACACGTGTATAACCTGTGTTATTACAACACGGGATGAATTCTGCCTAAAATTACAGCCGGAGTCAACAAAAACGTGTTTTCCTGGTTTTCCTGGTTTTTCCTGGAATCTTTTCCTCCGTGTCCGACGCTCATTCCCGTCTGTTCCCTCCCCAGTGCTCAGTATCCGTGGCGCCCAGGAGGAGGAGCCCCCGGACCCCCAGCTGATGCGACTGGACAACATGCTGCTGGCGGAGGGCGTGGCCGGCCCGGAGAAGGGCGGGGGGTCGGCCGCCGCCGCTGCCGCCGCCGCCGCCACCGGGGGCATCGGCGCCGACAACTCGGCGGAACACTCGGACTACCGGGCCAAGCTGAGCCAGATCCGACAGATCTACCACACGGAGCTGGAGAAATACGAGCAGGTGGGGAGGAAGTTAAGTTGAACATCAAAGACTTTCATTTGCACCACACTCCTCCCGACGGCGAGCGCCGCTCGCGCACGCCGGCGAGCGCTCCGCCGCCATTATATCCGTCACACTCCGGCTCGCCGCCGCGTCCTGTCATTCCCTCCTAAAGTCAAAGCGTTCCGGGTTTGTCATCTTCTCCCAGGAAGGCGAGTCGTCGCTGTCACTGTCAATACACACCTGAGCGCGGCGGCGGCGCCCTGCGCACGTACGAGCGCGTGCACGGGCGCAGGGCGCCGCCGCTCGCTACATCACTTTGACTGACGTAACCCTGGTGTTGACAAGCAGCAGACACCTTGACTCTGAACGCAGTCGTACCCACTGACTGATCCAGGCGGCGGCGGCGGCGGCGGCGGCGCAGGTAGACGGAGCGAGAAGAGAAAGAGGCCGTTTAAACCTCGGGAACGTTAGCGCGACTCAACGCCGGCTGTCAGCTCACGTTTCTCCGCACTTGTCACATTTTCTCTCCGTGCAACAGAAGTGTTTTTAATATTAGCGGCGGCGGCGGCGTTTGAGACAGCGAGGCTCACGCCGCCGCCGCCGTTCGGTGCACAACATCAGCTGCATCAGTCTGCCGCTCTAATCCAGGGCCGCTCTCGTTACCGCCGCCGCCGCAGATGTGGCATCAACGCCGCCCCGGGGAGGACGAGGCCGGCGGCGGCGCCGCCTCCCGGGGGGCGGAGCCGCGGGGCCTCGGCGGTTGTTCCTTTCATGATTGTGTCTGTGTGCGTCCAGGCGTGCAACGAGTTCACCACCCACGTGATGAACCTGCTGAGGGAGCAGTCGCGGACGCGCCCCATCTCGCCCAAGGAGATCGAGCGCATGGTCAGCATCATCCACCGCAAGTTCAGCTCCATCCAGATGCAGCTGAAGCAGAGCACCTGCGAGGCCGTCATGATCCTGCGCTCCCGCTTCCTGGACGCCAGGTGGGCGGGGCGGGGCGGGGTGGGCGGGGCGGGGCGGGGTGGGCGGGGCGGGCGGGCGCCACGCTGGGCTCGCGTCCTCCGCTGACGCCTGCGGAGCTTCTCACCACCTTTGCTTCTCTCACCTGTCCAGGCGGAAGAGGAGGAACTTCAACAAGCAGGCCACGGAGATCCTCAACGAGTACTTCTACTCCCACCTCAGTAACCCGTACCCCAGCGAGGAGGCCAAGGAGGAGCTCGCCAAGAAGTGCGGCATCACCGTGGCGCAGGTAACCCTCACGCTAGCGAGCCGCCGCCGCCGCCGCTGGCGATGGCGTCAGCGACGTTCTGACCGCCGCTTCCATCGCTCCCGCAGGTGTCAAACTGGTTCGGCAACAAGAGAATCCGCTACAAGAAGAACATCGGGAAGTTCCAGGAGGAGGCCAACATGTACGCGGCGAGGACGGCGGTCAGCGCCACCAACGTGTCGGCTCACGGCAGCCAGGCCAACTCGCCCTCCACTCCCAACTCCGCCGGTGAGCTCCCGACACGCACGCAGCCGCACGTGCACCAGCGCCCCCCCCCCCCGCGCTGGTGCACGAGAGGCTCCACACGTACAGGAAGTGATGCCGCTACCGCTAGCTTGGCCTCTGCTTTGATCTTCTTTGATATTAAAACAGTCCGACGCGTAGCGCAAAGCGGATTAGCCGCCACCGCTAACCGCGGACGACAGCAGCGTTCCGGCCCTCCTTCCGCCCGCCCTCCCTCCCTCTTTTTCCTGCTCTCCATCTCTTTCTGTTCCTGACCTCTGGCTGCGGCTAATTGTTCCTGCCTCCTGTCCGGTTGACCCCGTGCACGCCATTAGGACGCCAAGCGCCGTCTTTTGTCATATAGAGCCGCTGCGGCTGTATTGGATTAGCACCGGGTGTTGAAATCAGGTTAGCCAAGGTCTCTTTACATCTGGGCTCCATTAAAGGACCAAGACGATTCCTTGATCTTCCTGCACGTCACTTATTACTTCCTGAAGGAAACACCAGCAGCTTAACAGGAGGCGAGCGGCTCCGAGCGCCACCTAAACGGTTTCCTGATGATTATCTGTCTGCTGCCTCTGGTCCTCACATCTGTCTCTGAGACCAGGGGTCAGGGATGTTAGCTGCTGCTGCTGCTGGTCCTGGTGCTGGTCCTGGTGCTGGACCCGGACCCCTCACACTAACCCTCTTGCATGCTCATTTTAACTCCTTCTCTCTGCTCTCCTTCTTCTCTGCACTCTCAGGTTCTGCCGGCTCTTTTAACATGTCCAACTCCGGAGACTTGTTCATGAGCGTTCAGTCCCTCAATGGGGACTCGTACCAAGGGGGGCAAGTTGGGGCCAACATACAATCCCAGGTAGGCACCTCTCCAGACATCAATGGCGTTCCTGCCCGCCATTGGCGTCGTTAGCGTCGTTAGCGTCGCGCTAAGCCCGAAGAAATGCCGAGTGCGTCCCCCTGGTTCAGGTTCCGACTGTGGGGACGCGTAAAGACCGGCCGTCCCGCTCTGTCCTCATCGGCTTAGCTCGGTCCCAGGCCGTCGTCCCCGGACCGCCTCCCCCAGGAGGACGTCCCCGAGCTGGGCGGGAACCCTTATGTAACTGATGGGGAGCTGCCGAGCAGACGGCGCCCTGGCGCCCGGCCAGAGAGCGGCGAGGCCCACAACAGCTTGACCTCCAACGTAAAGCAGAGGTCACACCTTGCCCGGAGCGCCGCGGCGACGTGGACGCCATTGTCAGGCGCCGGCTGAGCAGACGAGCGCAGACAGTTTTGGAAGCGGTGCAACACTCGTCAGCACTCCTGACAAGAGTTCACATAGCCACCGGTGCGCCGCGGCGCCCTGACCTTGCCCCGGCGCACGGCGCCGACCTGCAACAGTGTTTCTGAGTGTTACAACTCTCACCGTGGATTAAGGAGCCGCCACCCGGGGTGGTTTTCTCATTTGGTTTGGGCGCTTTTGGCATCACTGTCAGTTCACGCTTTTCCGTTCGAATCAGCTCTCGGGCGGCTTTGGGTTATTCATGAATATGTAAAGGAGGCGCCCTCGTCGGGGAGCGCCGGCCCGGTCCCCGTTAGCCAGCGTTAGCCCCCGTTAGCCAGCGTTAGTCCCCGTTAGCCAGCGTTAGCCCCCGTTAGCCAGCGTTAGCCCCCGTTAGCCAGCATTAGTCCCCGTTAGCCAGCATTAGTCCCCGTTAGCCAGCGTTAGCCCCCGTTAGCCAGCATTAGTCCCCGTTAGCCAGCATTAGTCCCCGTTAGCCAGCCTTAGCCAGCGTTAGCCAGCCTTAGCCAGCGTCGCCTTCCTTCTGTCTGAAGGTGCGAGAACGTCCTCACGCTGCGCAGCCACGTCCAGCGTGTAGCCGCGCTCGCTTTGTTGTCTGATTTCGATGACAAGAGCGCAGATAATGAGCCAACGTGCGCGCTTTCCTGCCTTCGTGTCCTTTCTGATGTCGTTATCAAGCGTGCGGCGGCAGCCAGATCGGCCGCCCGGCTGTTTGTAACCTTTTCCTGTTTGCGGCGGCCTTTTCCTATCGGCCTGACCTTTACTGCGCGTGGCTGCCTTTGTTATCCGGGGCTTTTGTCTGACCGCTGCTCTGACTGTGTGCACGTGCGCTCTGTTGCAGGTGGATACCCTTCGCCATGTTATCAGCCAGACCGGAGGATACAGTGACGGCCTCGCCGCCAGCCAGATGTACAGTCCGCAGGGCATCAACGTAAGACCTCCCCCACGCTTCCTGTTGTGCGTGCGGCGCCTGCCAACGCGGCGACGGTCCTTGTGCATTTAGCAGATTTTACCGGGGCCATTGTCCAGCCAGACCCCCCCATTCCCCCCCCCCCTCCCCCCCGCTCCAGTCGTGCCCTAGGTGGCAGCCAACAATGTGGCGACCGGGCCGAGTGGCTGGACGCGCTCCGAGTCTGTCTGAAGATATTATCGTTAGCGAGGCACCTGCAGACGACAGGAACAAGGACACAGGTGTCACCCCCCCCACCCCCCCACCCCCCCTCCCCCAGCGCTGCTCCTCACACGGCGGCACCAGAGGACGAGCCGACGAGCCGACCTCACAAATAAAAATAAAAAGTTGCTAATTCTTGAACTAATTCTGCAGCTCGTGCGGCAGGAGCCGGGCCGACTCTCCGGGCCGTCGGGCTGCGTGGGGGGGGGGGGGGCGGGACAGCAGCACTGGAGGCGGCGCGTTAGCATGTAGATCCATAGCGACAGGCCACACGGGGCTGACCAGAATCAATACGACAGTCACAGGGACGGAAGGAGCGGAGCTTTGGGCTAACAGTCCAAGCACATTGGTCAGATCATTCATCCACAGGAACAACAGCCCTGACAGCCCCCCCCCCCCCCCCACACACACACACACACACCACACACACACACACCGCTAAAATAAGAGCGGCTACACAACAACTTTCTGCAGCCCAAGGAAACCTGCAGATACGCCTTTAAACCACCTTCACTATTGTTAGAAATATGCACATTTTCTTCCTTTAATGTCCCAGTTTGATTTAAAAATAACGTTTTTTTTTTAAATCAGCTTTTAAATACGAGGGAACAGCTTTTACTGAATTCACTGCGGCTAATTCGGAGCTACAAGAGTCAAACGGGAGCTTCCAGACACCCAGAAGCAGCAGAAGGAAACGTTTGCAGCGTAATAACGGCTATTTATTTAGCTCCGATATTTCTGCTCCGATCCATGGACTGAACTCTCTGCTTCACCTCGCTTTATTTATCCCTGAGCAGCAATTACACCCCCCACCCAGCCCAAATTGCTGGTGGGTGTTGCTTCTCGCTGCCTGAAATGTTTTCTCTCCTTTTTCCTCCCTTTCTCTTTCATCCTTGTTCCTCTGAATCAGATGACAGACGGTCTTTACTCCAAATAACAGGGTCTGGAAATAAGAGGCTGCCAGCGTCCCCGGCTCGCGCTAATAGCAGCAAAATTGCAATTAATGTCCTTACTGGTCTTTAGTCAACCTTTTATCATAATTTGAGAAGGCTGCAATTTTAAAGAGCTATTTTTTTCTATTGTGATAATTTATTCTTTTATCGATCGTGGGGGTGTATTCTGAGATAAATCAAACCTCTTTTCTGTGTTTTCAGGAAGGGGGGGGGTATTTTTAATGAAGCCGCTCTCAAAAAGGGGGCCTTCAA
This sequence comes from Takifugu flavidus, assembly GCF_003711565.1. Taxonomy (NCBI): domain Eukaryota; kingdom Metazoa; phylum Chordata; class Actinopteri; order Tetraodontiformes; family Tetraodontidae; genus Takifugu; species Takifugu flavidus. Next base: position 14,714,752 of record NC_079534.1, on the reverse strand, counting down.
ATGATTTAGCGTTTTATTTTAACTCGCGTCCAAGGAAAAAACCCCTCTGAAGGTTTTAAAAGTCACCGTGATGCCGCACATCCAGCGCTAACTGCTAGCCTAAGCTAACAGCAACCCAATGCAGGACGTTAGCGTAGCGTAGCGTAGCGCTCTGACCGTCTCCCTCTCTCGCCCCCACAGACAAACGGTGGCTGGCAGGATGCTCCGACCCCCTCGTCAGTGACATCACCCACGGAAGGACCCGGGAGCGTCCATTCCGACACTTCCAACTGAAGCCCCGCCCCCCCCGTCTCCACGCCTCATCCCCCCAACATAAACATGAACTGACCCTCACAGTATTAAAGGAAGGAATTCTCTGTCCGGTCCGGAGAGCTACTGTGACCCTAAAAAAGGAAAAAAGAAAGCCTCTTTCCTGTTTGTTAATAATGTCGGACATTTGGGATACGAATAAAGTGTTTCACACGGAAAAACTCCCCCAAACCTCCCGGACATTTGTACAGGTTCCCCCCGGGGCTGGACTCGGGCCCCCGCCGACCACGTTGGCTGAGCAGGAAACGGCTCCGTGGAGCAGGAACGGTCGGCGAGCGTTTGGCTTTTGTAAAAAACGACGGTTTGGTGGCGGCGAGCAGGAGGAACATCTTCTTACATTTGTTGTCTCACCTATTCTATGGTACGTGGCCATTTAGACTTAAATATTGCTCAGTTGTTTACCATGTGTGCTTGATCAGACATATGTTGGCCCCTCCCCCGTCCCCGGCGAGCCACCGCGGCGTTCTGGGCGGGAGACTTTGACCCTGTGAAGTATGTTATCTGTACTACAATAAAGAATCCTGGTCATCAGGCTCGGGCTCATTCATTCAGTGGGAGGAGGTTCTGGTTCTGGTTCTGGTTCTGTTCTGGTTCTGCACCACCCTGAGACCGGGCTCGCTTCACGGTCCGTCTGTCTGGACACGTCGTGGCACCACAGAAGAAGAAGAAGAAGCCAAACGCCGACGGGACGAGAAGGTGCTTCTCTGACCTTTGCACCAGCGGCCGTGCACGTTTCTACCCCCCCGCAAAGAGAAGAACCAGGAGATCCAGGTGAGGAGAACCAGGAGATCCAGGTCAGGAGAACCAAGCGAGAAGAACTCGGTGAGGAGAACCAGATGAGGAGAACCAGGTGAGGAGAACCAGGTGAGGAGAACCAGTGAGGAGAACCAGTGAGGAGAACCAGGTCAGGAGAACCAGGTCAGGAGAACCAAGCGAGAAGAACTCGGTGAGGAGAACCAGATGAGGAGAACCAGGTGAGGAGAACCAGGTGAGGAGAACCAGTGAGGAGAACCAGTGAGGAGAACCAGTGAGGAGAACTCAGTGAGGAGGACCAGGGCCTTCAGCAGGAGAGAAGGTTATTCAGGAGCGCCGGTAACCGGGTTTGCTCTTCAGTACGTGAACCAGAATCAGCTTAAGGTGGAATCATTGTTGGTATCAGGGTCTGTTGCTGCCCTGAACCTGCAGCTGGTCCTCGCAGACACCTGGCACGCACGTGCACGTATATTGGGGCGCGAGAGGACGCGACCTTCCTGAATCTGAGGATGCGGCCGCGGCGTGTTGGGAAGACCGACGCGAGAAACACCTGACTCATTAGAAACACACACGTGACCTCGGTGGCGCGTCGCACCTGCGGGAGGAGGCGCGGGAGGAGGTGCGGGAGGAGGCGCGGGAGGAGTCTGCAGCGGAACTCCTTAAACCAGGAAGAGAAGCAAAGAAATCAGCAATATGCTGTATTTAGGTCACCTCCCAGCCGGATGTTGTCAGCCAGGCTAATGACGGAGGACAGGGACGGTGAGGTCCTCGCGAGGCCCCTCAGAGGCTGCAGCGCGCGCTGCTGACACTATGCGGCCGGACAGTCGCGTGTCGGACAGAATTACGTTCATGGCGGGAGGAGCCTCCCTAATTGGCCCGGCAGAGGGGCGAGGGCGCGAGGGAGCAGTTGGCCGCGGAGTGCGCGCGGACGCTCGCGGCTCTTGACTGCTGAGCGAGTGTGAAAGGCCAGACTGCTCGCCCGGGCCTGGGGGGCCGCGCAGGAGCCGCCTGCTCTCACCCGCAGAGAGGGCGTCAAAAACAATGTGACAAGCCGTGAGTGCGTGCGTGCGTGCGTGTGGCCCGCAAAAAAAACCCAACAACCCCAAAACAGAATCATTGCAACGGAATCTGCCGCGTCCCGACGCACAACAGCGCCTCGGTGTGCGCGTGAATCCGTGTGGAGAACGTGAACCCTGGATGGGTCGGTCCGGACCCCCCCGCCCCCCCCCCCCCCGGACCCCGGGACGGTGACACCGCGCGCGCTGATTGAAATCTGATGTCGCGGTTGACATCTGCCTCCCCAGCTGTCACTGCTGCACCGCTTATAATTACAGCTGCCGCGGAAGGGGGCGCGTCGGTGGTCCCCCCGACACCTTGTCTGCCCCCCCCCCCCGACAGCCCAACGCGGTGCTCTAATGCGCAGTGACACCGACGCCTGGACGCGCGTGCTGCCGGTCCGGATGACCGCGTGGGTCATTTACACGCTGTCAAACAGGCCGCAGAAAAGAGGGACGCGGCATCGATGGCTTCCAGATATTCTTATATTTATGTATTCAAATAAATAAATATATATTCAAATAAATAAACCGAAGAGGTGAAAATAAAGACGCGGAAATGGTGAATTAAATTAGCAGTGAGAAAAATAAAATGAGGAGGCGAACGGGGGCAAAATGGCTCTGTAGTGTCCATGTCTGTCCACGCGGTGGCGGTGTTGACGCGCATTTCACGACATTCCCACAACAGGAGGGAATCTGCAATTCCAGGTTTACTTCAAGTCCGGATCAACATTCCTATTTTCTTACTTCTTATTTCTGTCCTCGGAAAATATATTTATATTTTACTATGAAGTGATTAATAGTGATTTACTATTAAGTGATTTTCCTCTTTTTGTGTGAAGCCTGGATGTTAAACGAGCATCATTTGATTATCCGCCATTTAATTTGTTTAATTTGGCTTTGAAATTAAGCCAGAAACTCATGTATTTATGCAAATTTATAGCCTCGACATGATTAAAATCAATTCACTGAGCATATACTGCAGTTGTGGGAATGTGGTCACCGGGTTTTTCTAAATTATTATTATGGGGGGGCTTTTGACAGAACCAGCCCTGCAGAATAAAAGAGCGAACCATAAGAAATGAATTCCGCATTCGGAGCCTGTCCCTCCACATTCCTCTTCCCACTGGTCCCAAAAGCAGCTGCCCGCCGCGGCCGTGGCGCCCCCCAGCGGCCACGGGAGCGCGCCTCCTCCGGGGGAAAAGGGTTCCCCCCTCCACCTCCTCGGCTCAGCAGGCTCTCCCTTCCAGGATCTTCTCGTTGCGCCACCAAGGCCGCGTCCTGATCTGCGGGTTCCAAAATGGAGGCTGAGTCCGTCCAGTCGTGCGGGAGGAGCGGCGGCATCGTGGTAAAACGCGGGCTGAGTAGAAACAATGGCGCGAGCAGAAAGTTGCTCGTCGCTGCGCGGCGCCTTCGGGCAACTTTGCGCACGCGGCAGACTCGGTTTCTGCTCGATTTGATGCATTCTAACCGTGAAGTTGTGACTTTTTAAGTGCAGCGTAACAAAGGCTCTGGTGTCGGTTCCCCCCAGCTCACGGACAACTGGCCCGGGTACAGTCTGGACCTGTTCTGCTACCCAGCACACTACAGCGGAGATTTGGACTGCGTCTTCATTCCACACGGCATGATCATGGACAGGTAGAGCCCCGCACTCGGGACTGTTCGACCTTCCTGCGGGTTTAATCGGGAACTCCACGTGTCTGAGATCTGATGGGCAGAAGAACCCCCGAGAGTCCAGAAACCCTTCAACACTAGTTAAAGCACCAGTCTTCCCTCTGGAGACTGGACTGATAGTGGCTTCCAGAACATCTGTCCTTGATCACACATCACTCTTAACGTCCTCTTGAGCTTAACAATCTGTCCAAAACCCACTTTTAAATCCTTTTTTTTGCATTTGTGCAGGATTCAAAGCACATTTCTGAGCTTCGGATCCCAACAGTTGATCATTTAAAGCAACGGTTGCAGTGAAGCTTTAATATTTGCTCTCTTGCACCGCTGGTGGTGCAGCTGACCTGAGCTGAGCCCCCCCAGGTCCAGGCTGAGCTGAGCTGAGCCCCCCAGGTCCAGGCTGACCTGAGCTGAGCCCCCCAGGTCCAGGCTGAGCCCCCCGCCCCCAGGTCCAGGCTCTGCTGCTGTCAGAGGAAGCTCACCTATTGTGTCGCTGCAGGACGGAACGTCTGGCGCGCAACATCATGGACGAGCTGGGTGACAATGACATCGTGGTGCTGTGTGTGCTGAAGGGGGGGTACCAGTTCTGCGCTGACCTGGTGGACCGGATCAAAGCTCTCAGCCACAACTCCCAGCGCTCCATCCCAATGAGGGTCCATTTCATCCGGCTCAAAAGCTACCTGGTGAGCTCACATGGCTTCAGAGTGTGGGAGTTCCCTCCCTCAGAGGGGGAATACGTATCTTTAAATGTGTCTTTAATTAATATTAGGAATGTTTAACGTGGTTTCCTGGATTCTGTTCCCTCAGAACGACTGCTCCACAGAGGATCTGCACATAGTTGGAGCGGAGGATTTGTCTTTTTTAGCTGGAAAGGTAAAGTTCTCCCTTTAGGACCCTTCTAGGCAGCCTTTCCTACTAATGTGCAGCCTCATTTAGTTATTCCTCCCCCTCCACCCTAATGGTGTGGGCTCCTGCTAGCAAACGAGCACGTTGGACGTGGAGGAGAGTCACGTGATGGAGGGGCAGTGATGGAGAGGAGCCTCAAGGGGGCAGCATTTCCCGTCATGTCCTCCCCAGGAGCTCGTCGGCCTCCAAAGATGGCCGCAGACCTGCTGCTGAGCAGCTATCGCTGGAGCTGAGTGAACAGGCTCAGGCTTAAATAAACTGAGCCCTCATGGACACACACACACACACACACACCCAGGCAGAGGGGCCCTGCTTATTGTCACCAACACACACACACACACACACACACTTGGTTTTCTCCTCACTAGATAGTGGCTTTTTGTTGGTGTCCCCCTGCATGTTTACACACCATGATAATATTAGAATAATATAAAAATGACACTCTAAAACTCAATGTTGACACATTTATCTCGTGTGTGAATGATCCTCGGAGGCCACCGTAGGTTCTCCCTCCTGTGAGAAAAGGGGAGGGGCTTAATACAGCTGTTTTCTTGCACCTCTCTGCTGCTCTGGCCCTTTAAGGGGCCGTTTTTAAGGATCAGCATGATTTTATCTGCAGAGTTGACCGACCTGAAGGGCTGTTTCACCATATCTGAGTGTTGTGAGTCCATCCGGGCCCCTCTAGGTGTGATACATCAGCTGATCCCAACATGCTCGTCCCCACGCGCTCCTGGGCTGAATCAGGTGTGGCACAAATGCCTGAAACATGAATCGGCCATGATGTAGCGCGCTTGAGTCACCGCCACCCGCTCTGCTGTGTATCTTTAAGCGTGCTTGTGAAATCCCTGAACTCCCCGCCATCCACGGCTAAATTTAGTCACCCGTTTGTAGCAGAACGGTGCTGTTTTTCTCTGGAGGGAACCAATTCTGTGTCCCGATTGGCCCCGTGTGTGTGTGTGTGTGTGTGTGGTGTGTGTGTGTGTGTGTGTGTGTGTGTGTGTGTGTGTGTGTCCCTGCAGATGGCGCCGTACCTGTCGTCTGCTTTCATGGCCGGCTCCTTCCTCCTCATTTCTCCAGGGTTTTCCTCCATCTGAATACGTCTGTATGAATAATGAGGCCCAAACGCAGCACGGCTGCACGCTCGGCTGAACCCTTTGTTAGAAAAATAGAACAATCCGCATAAAGTTACAAAGCAGTTGTTTTTAAATGAGTTGTGTTTCCAGTGTTGACCTGGCCCAGTGGAACTGAGGCTTGGGTTACAGGCTCCCCCGTTCCAAAGAACAACTGCAGAATCTCAACTATTTGAGTGTGATAATGGAAAAAAGGCAGCTGCTGGGATGGATTTCCCTGTCTGCTCCCACTCAGAAGCCCGTCGAAGAGCATTTCCTCGTCAGTCTCTCGTGTTCAGACGTCCGCGTGCACCTGAATGTGTGGTTGATGTGAAGATGCTGCAGTTTCTCTGCTCATTAATTCCTCTCTTCTCTCCCGACATGCTGCCATAAGAACGTCCTGATTGTGGAGGTGAGTCCGGCTTCTTCTCTGCTGCAGGACTTTAGCAGGAATCTGTCCAAAGCCGTTGGAGTTTCCCACTTTGATCACGCCGACCCTCCCACGAGTGCTCCTATCTCGACCTTTATTGGAAGCAGAAATGATATTAAAGAAGAGAAATGTGGCTATTCAGGGATGCTTGTTCACAACCACCTGATTAAACGGGAGGTTAAAATGGCAGCCGCTACTCAGAAGGTCTTTTTGGTTGTATTAAAATGACCATAACCAGCGTGTCGGCATGATTTTACGTAATTAAAGTCGTGAGCTTATTTCAAATAAATGAATCACGGAGGGTGGGGCGTTAGCAAGGGCATGCTAACACGCTAAAGTCTACTCAAAACCAGACCTTTGCCACTGGTCTAAGCAGGTTTATGCTAGAAACGTTACAATGGTGATGACTACGGGTGCAGAGGGGTCAGTCAAGGCTCACGTTGGGAATAAAACAGGGTGAATAAACAGAAGTGGCGTAAAGGAGAGAGTTGTTGTCCTGGACCAGCTGATTTCCTGTAATCGGCCACCTCTTAAATTAAAACAGAACTGTGCATCAGACGCGGCGTTGGGAGAAACCCTCCGCTTGCGTAACCCCGCCACTGCCTGACTTCTCCCTTCCCCTTACGCCAGCGTCACATACTGGAAGTCTGGTTTTGCTTTGCGTCCTAATGCTGCCGTCCGTCCCCTAGGCCATCGTGGGCACCGGGAAGACCATGAAGGCCCTCCTGGAGCACGTCCAGGCCTTCAGGCCCCAAATGATCAAAGTGGCAGCGTAAGTGTGGCGCCGAGCCCCGGGGGACCCTCCCGCCTGCGCCATCTGACCGCTGCTGCTGTTGTTGTCCTCAGGTTGCTGGTGAAGAGGGTGTCCAACACCTGGGCGTACCTTCCTGACTGTAGGCATCGCCCCCTTCCGCCCCCCCCCCCCCTAGGATGATTGTAATTGCCTTTTGTCTTCATTCCAGACGTCGGCTTTGAGATACCCGATCGGTTCGTCGTGGGATACGCCCTGGACTACAACGAGTATTTCCGCGACCTGAACGTAAGCCGGAGCCTTTCGGGGTCAGGAGTCCTTATGGGAGGGGTCACGAAGCGTGTCTGAGGCCACCGTGGCGTGCTGCTCTGAATCGTCATCTCCTCTGATTTCAGCACATCTGCGCCATCAGCGAGGCCGCAAAGATGAAATACAAGATTTAGCAGGGACGGGAATGTTTGGATGTTTGGCTCCAACCCCCCCTCTGTGGAGGTGTAGCTGCTAGTTCTGTCGGAGGGGTACCATAGCAACAGCGGCGCGCTACAGCTTTCCATCCTCTTCACCTGTTCGTGCCTTCGTCTGATGCCTCGGGAGCGACTGTCACCTTTTCCTGCTCGGGGGCAAACAGGTCGGGTGTTGATGCAGGACGCAACATTCCTCCACTCGTGTTGGGAGCGTAACGCTCCAGAGACGCTGGGACCTGTTCTACATTCTGTTTTAGGGGATTTTTAGATGTTAACATTGAAAGGGAATCTGTTCAAGACCCCTGATTGCGTAATACTGTTGAAACATGATTCTGAACGCCACAAATAAAAGGAAATAAACCCAATACAAATAAAGACGCAAGTGTGAAGGACTTGTTGCGCCATGTTTCTGGATGGTAGAGCACTGGAGGTGGAACTGGATGAACTGGACAGCTTTGTGAAACTCTCCTCCCTGAAGTGACCCCCGCCACAAAAGCTGCCATTCCCAGAACAGGTGGTATTCCGGGGGGGGGGGGGGAGAAATCCCAACATTTATTTCAGTCAGCATTCCGTCTGCGGAGTGTTTGATCATCTGCTTTTAGCGGCCTGACGGGGGACAAAGACGGGGCGCCACGTGCTGTGCGGAAACTCGCATTCCTCACTTTCAGCCACGTGACTCCTCGTTAAGCCTCGTCTTAGATGCAGGAGCCAGGCTATACGTCCCCGGTTCTGTTCTGGTCCAGGTGGGTCCGGAGCCGAGCGGCGCCGTCGCAACGCTCAACGCCACCTTTTATCAGCGCGGCGGCGGCTGCTTGTTGTAAGAGCGCCTCTGATTGGTCCGCTCAAATACAAGCGCGGCGGTGATTGGCTGAGAGCGGCCTGTTGACCGAAGGTGGATTTCCCTCGGAGGGGAGAAGGCTGGAAGCAAAAATTCCAGCCACACAACTGCAGCACGCGCCTCCCCCGAGCTGGGCTGGAATATCACCGGGAACTCGTTGGTAGCCAAACTTTCTGGAACGATGACACGGTTTTGCTCCCGGGGGGCCTCCACGCAGCTCTTCCCGCTCTGGCGACTCGCTTCTGGGGAGTAACCGGCTGGTTTTCGCCAGCTCGCGATGCCTCGCGACTCAGGTAACTTTGTTTGAACTCCAGCCGTTAGCACCGATGCTAACCGCAGCTAGCCTGCGCTCGCCGCGATAAACGGAAGCGTTGCGGGCGCCGCTGCGGGACCGAGTGACCGCGTTTCGGAACTCCTGTGAACCGCGAAGAGGAACTTCTCTGGCGGCCCGAGAACAACAGCTGCCGCCGAGCCGAGCTCCGATAAACGCGCCTTTCCGAACCAGAACCCGACCACTTACGAACCAGCCGCGACCGTGGAGCCGAGCGGTGCGTGAGATGTGCGTGGCTGCGGGGTAAAAGGTAGCGGCCCGTGGCTTTGCCCACTTGTTGCCGACCATGATGCCCACAGCCCGCCTCCGGGGGGGGGGCGACACTCGGAACCAGCAGTGGGAGAGTTCGGTTGGGGGACAAAAGAGAGAATTAAGCTTCTGTAAGACACTGTTGGACTTTTAATGATCTCTGGTACCGATCACGGTACTTGTGACGAACGAGGGGGGGCACCCTGTTGGGTCCCATCTGGTTCCGTCTTTTCGGGACACATCAGACCACGTGAGAGGAGAATTCTTCCGAAACCAAATCCAACATTTGCAACTCTTTCGCAAAAACAACAGGTGGATCAGGAAGCCCAGCCGACCTGGAGGTGTGAAACCAGCTCCCTGGACCCTATTGTCTTCCACCTCCTGGGGGAACCTTTTCCATGTGGCGGGTCAGGGATGACGGGGTTGTAAGGTCGGAATGATGGCGACCCGTCGGGTCCAGACCGGTGAGGATGAGAGGAAACAGTCCAGATCCTCCTTCTGCGAGGTAAGAGGCTCTGAAAGGGTCGTTCAGAGAGTGTGTGTGTGTGTGTGTGTGTGTGTGTGTGTGTGTGTGTGTGTGTGTGTGTGTTTGGGGGTTGTGGCCCTTTGGAGCAGCTGTTCGGGTCGGTAACAACAGTCGGGTGGTTCTGCTCTGTCACGGCGCCGCCACCTACGACTGGACGCTGCTGTTGGTCAGCTGGGGGAGGCTGGTGCTGGGGGAGGCAGCCTGTGGATGGAACCGTGGCCCCCGGCGGGTCAGAACCGGGATCCAGGAGAGGCGGGTGCCCCCACAGGCTGGGGGCCTCTGGGGGTCAGGCTGTGACCTTTAGGGGAGCAGATGGGCCACCATCTGCTCCACAAGCATCTTCTCTGGGAAACTTCATGTTTGACCACATGAAGACGCTTCAGCTCTGGTGTGATGGTCATGTTTGGTGGCTCCAACGATGCCTCCTCTTGATTAGTGTCCATTAAAACATTCCCTCCTCTTGATTAGTGTCCATTAAAACAACCCCTCCTCTTGATTAGTGTCCATTAACGACGTCCATATCGTCCCTTTAGTTGTTATTTGAGCTTTTCCACAACACTTTTTACAGTATTTGTATTCTTGCATTTCAGTTGACTTTGTGTCCTAAAATATCACATCTGCTCTGGCCGTGTGGAGGTGGTTCGGTCAGCTGCTCTGGCTGCACGTGCACGCGCACGTGCACAGGTTACAGCGTCTAAACGCACCAAACTGGTGCGGCAGTGACGCTTCTTCCCCCTCTGAAGAGACGTGCAGCTTCCTCAGCAGCTCGTGCTTTAGAATCAGGGGAAAGTGGAAGCGAATGAGCTGAGGCTCCATATTTAGAGCCGTGCACGCCCGTTAGCAGGCTGCACGGCCCCACAATCAGCCTCATTACGGCTTTATCTCATTTAGGCGAGCTGCCCCCCCACCCCCACCCCCCCGCACGCACGCACTTTGCACGGGTAACTGATGGCAATCGGAACAGAAAATTGGCTCACAATTGGATAGAAGACATCCGTTACTTCCTGCGGCGTTCTGGTGGCGTCCAGGACGAGCCGTGTGCTGTCGGGTTTCCTCTCATCCCAGCGAGTGTCCAGGGAAAGCAACGCATCCCGACGCCTGGAGGTGGCGCCAGGTGGCGTTTGTGCCCGGACCAGGGCGCCACCGGGACACGACCGCACAAAGGAAACGCTGTGTTCCTCGTTCCTGTGATCCGATAACCTACCGATTCCCCCTGAAGCCTTATTCCATCCCCAGGCGACAACAGTCGGAGCGCTCTGGTGCCATAAACACCGTTGGAGCGTCGTACATTTGTCCCGTAAGGACGAGCGTGTCGAGAGGACGCGCGTTCGACCGGACGCCCGCCGGGTTCAGGCGAGTGGGGGGTGATGATGATGGTGCCTTCGTCTGAAGGTGGCGCCGGGCATCTTCTGAGGCTCCATTGATGATCAAAGCTGCTTCTCCCGGGGGGACGAATGTGTGTCGAGGCTCCCGACCTCCATGCTGGAGCGCCCTGCGGCCCCCGCCTCGTCGCCTCCTGCCCCCGCCTCGTCGCCTCCTGCCCCCACAGGCACGAGGGCGGTGTGGAATGTGACGCCACACCAAGACCTGGCTTCCCTCTGCTGCTCCAGCTGTTCGCTGGCTGATGTCACGTGATGCTGGTGGTGATGTCAGCGGCCGTGTCGCCGCTCCTGGGTTCTAATATTCCCGTGTTTTTGGTGCTCACAGCCACAGATGTCAGCAGCTGGACTAACAGGAACGCTGAACACCCCCCCCCCCCGTAGACGTGCACGAGATGAAGTAAACACCGTGGAGAGTGCTGAACCACTCGTGTGTATTTATTTAAGATAGAAGCCCTGTGGGGGTTTGCCATGTGATGTTTGACTCAGAGTGCAGCGTGTGCACACGCTCGGTTCTTTTAAAACCATTGGACACTTTAAAAACACCTGTCTTGAGTGCAGATCACCTGTGTCGGGCCCCAGCGCTGTGGAACCCCTGTGTCCCCTCTGAGACGCGTCTGCAGAGTTTCTACCAGCAGAGCAGAAGAGGCGTGGAGAGTCCTCGCCCAATACATCGGCCATTGTGGTGATTCACAGATGGCTGAGAGGCACTACTTTCTGGGCAGCCGGGGACGGGTGCATGTTTGGACGTGGGCGTAACGTTCCTGCCTGTCTAATTTGGGACAGATGTCTTCTACAGATGTGTCCCCAACTCTCCCATTTGTCTCCAGTAAACTCAGCTGTGTAAGCTGAGGCAGCTGTGGGGGGGTCTGGAATGTCACAGTGCCTTTAGCTGGGCCATGCTAACCCTGCTTGGCATGTGCCTGTGAGGAGCCCCCCCACCCCCCCTCTAATCCACATCTAATGATCTGAGAGTTGGAAACCGCCCCGTCCTTTTGTCGCTAACGCCACGCCGGCAGATTACCGGTGGCTAGACTGGGAGAAGTTTGAGCCGCGCCGGTCCAGACATGTCACATGACCAGAGCATTTGGCCGGCTATGGATTTGTAGCGGCCACCCTGAGATCAGACAAACAACAACAACAACGACTTGGAAGCGCCACCATCACCTAACAAGTAAAACTCAGCTACACAGTAGAACCAGTTCAGCCAGTTCCATTAAATATGGGTGTCAGCTGCACCTGCAGCCTTTTTTCCCAGGACAATACGGCGCCGCCTCCTACTGTACGTCTCCTTAGCATCATTTTGCTGCTGTTTTGACGTGATCAAGTGTTTAAATGAACGGTCTGTTGCTTATCTGTGTTCCCTGAAACGTGGGTTAGCTCCTTGGCTAATCCCTGCAACACCCCGATCATGAGGGAGGGCTTTGGAAAACCCCGGAGCATGGAACGACCTGCAGGGCGGCTCCATCCTCCTCACGCAACACGTTGTTTCAGCCTAAAGATGACTTGATTTACTCAGACTGACCAACCGTTCGCCCAGAATATCTGCCCCGGCGGAGGTAGCGTCAACGCCAGCTCATCAAATTCCTCACATTGTGGGGACAGTCTGTGCTTTACAGGAGGGGGGGGGGTTATTTGAGACGGGATGAGGAAAAAAAACACACTTTTTTAGCGTGGAAATGGGAGAACAAGGTGTTCAAGAGCGGCTGACTGGGGGAGGGAACATAAGATGTTTCCTCCTGAATGAGCCGCAGGTACGCCGCAGGTGTGCTATAGCTAGCTGGTAAACACTGGGATGGCGCTACAATCCTGATGTGTTCACCACCTGTGGAGAAATGTGGATCAGCCAGTAATAAGCTCACGGCTTCTGTTATTTCTCTGAATAGTTCCTGAGTGTAGGAGACATGTTTTTATTAATTACTGGGTGAAGCTAATGACGCCGTTCCGTTTCTTCTGCGCAGCAAAGTGCTAAAAGTTGCCCGACATTATCCTGCGCAGCTCACCTGACCATTAATCAGCAACTCTGTCAAGAATCTCAGTATCAAGTTGAACCCCCGAGAGGGTGACAGAATGGCCGTGACCCGTGTTCCACCTCTAATGACCACACGTTTCCGGCGAGGGCGACTGTGGCTAATTCCCGTTCCTGTGGCAGCAGGAATCCCCAGAATGGAGGCGCTCGGCCGGCTCTCCTGCCGCGCAGCCCCCGGCGGACGAGGAGTTCTCCTGGCCCCGGCCCAAGACCGTGCTGCTGCAGCGGACCGCCCAGGGCTTCGGCTTCACCCTGCGCCACTTCATCGTGTACCCGCCCGAGTCGTCCCTGCACCTGTTCCCGGTGAGCCCCCCCCCCCGCCCGTGGGTGAGCCCGTGCACGGTGGCGGCGCAGCAGCTGACGTGCTTGTGCTCTGTTGTTACAGGAGGACGAGCTCGGCCGCAGAGGTAAGCAGAAAACCTGCCCGGTCCAGCACGCGTGACCCGCGGCTCTGCTGAGTCAGGGCGGCGCCTCCGACGCCAGTCGCTCTTAATCCGTCCACTCTTTGGCTCCTTTTGATTCCTTATGTGATGGGAACAATGTCTGCCTTTGACCCCTGCGGGGGGGCGGGCGGTCCGGTCCGGTCAGCACCGCCTGCTCCGGCCCACCTCTTTATGCTCGCTCACTTTTGTCCTTCTGTCCATAAAGAGACGGCCTCAAATTTGCAGCATTGTTGCGCGTGAGCCTCTTTCTGCTGCTCGTCCTGACACCGTATTGTTGTGCACGTTGCGTAGCCCAGCCCAGCGACCCCCTACCTGGCATAACCCCCCCCCCCCCCCCCCCCCCCCCAAATTTGGCCCAGCTTTCACAGGGAGCATCAGGCTCTGTTGACTGACATTTGTCCCGGTGGACGTTGGACACTTGGACAGTGTTCACGTTTGAGGACCAGTTCTGGGACTTGTGCTCATGTCGTGCACTGAAAATGGTTTTGACAGATTATTGAGGCATGTTTGCCCCTGGCTAAATTCAAAAATAGCAGATTTGAGACAAAAAGCCCCTCTGTCTGTGGGGGGGGGTCAAGGGTGGGTGAAATCTAGTCTTTCATAACACTGGCTGAGTAAATGTTGAACGGCCTCAATAAGTGCTCATCACGGTCGTGGGGAGCCTATCAACAATGGCTCTTGTTGTTATAAGTTGTTTATTTTAGTGATTGTAATTAAAATAGCAACAATCAGGTCCGTATTTTTCTTTGTGCCAAACGATTTACTAAATTTACTTCTGGCTTGGGTGTATTACAGCTTTATCATATGTTGACGCGCGATACATCCAAAACCTTTCAAATGTAAATTTAGATTTCAAAGGCTTACAAATAGTCAGTTCCTTTAGCCTAGATCACATAGTTATAACATGTACATAAAGAGCTGTAATAACAGTGGTGCAGTACCCGAGTTCACCGCCAGAGGGGGCATGTTTGGTAGACCACTGGGCTGCGTATAAATTCTCATCCTTAATCCTCTTGTGTCTTAATTACAAAGCATCTTATTTGTTGGGAGGGAAAAGTGGTTGGAAATGTTCACTAATAAGGTGAGTCGCTGTGGTGCCAGCGCCGGTCTTCTCACCACCAGAATGTTAACTACCCGGGGCATGTTTGGGCCGCCCCGACCGTGCCCAGGGCCTTTCTCACCCTATAAGAGTGGGACTTGTGCAGCCGAGCACACTGCCGCTTTACACTCTCCTTAATGTTTCTCTCTCACGCCTTCTCTTTTTTTCTGCAGCCTTGCAGCTGCTAGGAGACAGGAGCAGCGTGAGCAAACAGGTTTTCTGTCTTTAGCTGTAATCCACCTTTATCAAAGCCGATCATACCCCATCAACATTTCTGTTCCTCGCAGTCATTCACGGTTCATATTTGTGCAAAGCTTCGCCGTCTGATCTGCCATCATAATGTGGTTTCACATGCCTCCAATCTTGTGACGCACCTCCCAGTGCTCCTCATTATTAAACATAGACATTCTCTCTTCTCAAATGTCAGCAAGCATTACTCCTCGGCCCGGGGTGGGGGTCAAAGTTGGGTCTCATTCCACAGAAAGTGAGATGTTTTCTGGAAAGACTTGCTGACTTTTAGGGCCATTAAATCACTTCTGATTTTTAACGAGCTTACAAATGGATTTTTTCCCCCCAACGTTGGGATATTTACAATCCTCTTTCTGTAGGGAGGCAGCGGAATAGGCTAGAACCCATGGACACTATCTTTGTAAAGCAAGTGAAGGAAGGGGGGCCTGCCCACGGAGCCGGGCTCTGCACAGGTAAAGACACACCTTTGGCTACCGCTGCCACAGAGTCACAGTGTACGTTTGGACTCTTCGCCACTCGCATCACTGCTTCTCAACACGTCAGGTGATCGACTTGTGAAGGTGAACGGCGGGAGCATCATAGGGAAAGCCTACGGCGAGGTGATATCCCTCATCCAACAGAGGTGGGTAGAGTGGAACTGGAGCAGCCACGGACTGGTCACCGCTCCCTGCTAACGCTCTCCCTTTGCCCCAACAGTGGGGAGTTTCTGGAGCTCTGCGTGATGCCAAAGGACGAGGACATTTTACAGCTGGTAAGACTTCCTGTCATCCCTGAAAAATCCACCTCAAACGTGGCCTGGTTGAGTTGTGGGTCGTCCCGATGTCCCATCGGAGTTCTTTATTTAGAGCTGTGAATCAGGCCAGAGCCGCTCTGTGCTCTGCTCTCGCTCCTGCTGGAAAGGCTTCGTCCTTCTGGGAACGGGGAGGAAAAGGCAGCAGCTATGTTTCCATCCTCACTGAGCATCTTCTAGAGAAGCGTGAGGGAGCATTAAAACTCAACCATTAGCTCTTCAGGTGCTGCTGACACCAATCGGACATTTCTGAGATTCCTGCTGCAGGGAGGAAGCAGGGAGATGCGCTCCCCTCTTCCTCTGTGCCCATAAATCTCCCCCCATGGGCGTATTTTTAGTTGACAGCCTGTTTATGGTATCTGGAATGAAAAGCGCTTGACTATTAATTTTGCTCTTAAGGTTCCTGTGTCAGTAATCAATTCAGAATTTGGAATCACTTATCACCAAACCTCTTCGTGTGTGTGTGTGTGTGTGTGTGTGTGTGTGTGTGTGTGTGTGTGTGTGTGTGTGTGTGTGTGTGTGTGTGTGGTGTGTGTGTGTGTTGTGTGTGTGTGTGTGTGTGCACAGCCTCTTTACACACCTCCTAAAAAAAAAAAGGGGACTATTTTTAAATCGTCAGTCGTGACACAAAACATGTATTAATGTGAGCAGCCTGGCTGATGAGCAACACCCACCATAAGAGGAGAATTAGCAGAGACGCTAGCGGGGTGACATTACGCCGTGGGAGGCAGCACCCACTGACTGCTAGGAGACCAACGGCGGTTGCTTAGCAAAGAGCCCGAGTGCATCTTCAGGCAGGGAGCCGAGCGGTCGGGGAAGCATGAAAGCCTCGCAGCTGAAACGATGAGCCGAGGGCAGAAGATATCATCAGCTGGCAGCCCCGCGCTCCGAACAGGTTGATGCTGCGCCGGGAAAAGGAGAGAATAAAAGAGTGGGAGGGGGCTCCACCGCCACAGCTGAATCTATAATCAGCAGCTGCTGCTGCTGTCATGTGAGCGCCAGCGGAGGGAGGAGGGAGGGAGGCACAGACTGGAGGCACCTTATTCAGTTAGGGAGGCGTTCTGACGGCAGCTACACAGGAAAATGGGCAGCTAACTGGGGCGAGCCGGTGCTGCTGCCACCTCTCAGACGACTGCCTGGCACGGGCAGGTGGTGTCATGGCAACCCTGCCACATCCCCGTGCAGCGCCGCTTCGTCTCTAGGGTATTTTTAGCGTGCCGAGCCCCGACATGGCTGTGGATGCGTTGGTGCCATGTGTTTTTTGCTCTGACGGGATGTTTCTCTCTGCCGTTTCTGCTGTTTCCCTGCATGTTGTCATGGCAGCCCTTTTCTCTGGGAGCTGCTAACCAGGTAAGTCGGCAGCCAAACGGGCGGCCTCGCCGTGTTGACGTGTCGTCTCTGCTGTCCTTTCGTGCGTACGTTGTGCACGTCTCGTCCGTCGTTGACAGACGTGGTCGTGCAGGCTGTGTTGTCGCTGTCGTCATGGCTGTCAGCTCTGTGTTGTATGTCAGCATGTGTGGATGTTAGAAATGGCCGATGCCGCCTGCTCACAGTACCTGTTAGAGTCCGCCCGCTCGTGGCCGCTCCGCTGTCCACCCAGTGGCGCCTCGCCCGTCTTTGATCCCGCCAGACGCTCCTATCCTGATAAAGGCTCTTGACCTCAGAACTTCCCCAGCACTCATAAATACAATCAAAGCAGAGCAGTTTATGTAATCTTGAAATGTGACTCCTGCTGAAAGGACCAAAGTCCACATACTTTCACACGCCTTTTACTCGTCATGTTGCGACAAAAGCAGCTGTTGAGGGATTCAAATACACATTAGCAGCGAGAGCCAACTTTTCCAGAGGATAAGGCAGCTTTCTGGGCCACGTCTGTGGGCCCGTCGGGCTAAAGTGGCTAAATGAAGATATCGGTAAGATGGGGTTTGTTTTCATCGCGTATCTTTATCACCCAGCATGCGTTTGTTACATTCAGACCAGCGATAGCTTGAAATGGGTCCTTACAACTGGGGTATTAACCACGTGTGTGTACAGGTGCTCGTTTCTTCCAACAAAAATGGGGCAAACGCGGGCAAAGCTTGTTTAATTGCACTTCTAAATCTGCTTGGTCGAAGGTATTTTCAAATTCTCTTTAAATATTGCACCAGGAGCGCTCTAAATAAGCAGCAGATGAAGTCTACTCGGACACCTCTGAACTGCCGACGCCTCCACTTCCTCCAACTGCATCATGTGCTGCCCACACACGCACGCACGCACAACCAGCAGCGTTTGTGATATCACGCTCCGCTTGTCTCTGAGCATCCAGTCGTGTGCTGCTAAATATTACACACGATTGTAAATGCAGCCTCCGCCTCTCGTAACCTTCTCTGATGCTCTGTCTCCAGGCCTACTCTCAGGATGCCTACCTCCGTGGCCACGGTAGCCACAGTGGAAATGCCCATCACATTCCCGATCCGCCCCCGATATGCTACCCCAGAGTAGACGTTAAGCCTCCGGGCATGGCCCAGGCAACAGACCCGACGGAGCCGGTCAGCCGAGGGCCGAGCGCCCCCGCTGACCATGGGTACCGCAAAGAAATTACTGTGCCCCCGTCTCCGCCTCCTCCCAAATACTTCCCAAAAAGCCAAATGGCTGTGTGCATGCGCAGTGATGGTGTGAGGACTGTTGTGGTCCCCCCCGATAAGACCCATCTGGGACGCGTGGGTCCGGCACACAGGAAGGATTACGTGGACCATGTTCCTGGCTGGGGGAGGCCTGCATCTCTGGCCCAGTATCCTCACCATCGTAAGAACGATCTCTACCCAAGTGGGCCAGGGATGATTTCATATGGCGGCCAGCCGCCTCACTACCCTGCCAATCAACACAATATCGATTGGCGCACTTACCAGACTTACAGGGACTACATAGGCGACAAAGGAATCCATTCCCACAGCACTCGGACCATCCAGGAGAGGCTGGACAACTTAAGAGCTACGGGTCACAACGTCTTTGGTGCTACACATCACATTCCCTGGGGTGACTGGGGATCCAGGGGGGTGCGGAGGAGAAGCACCTCCCATGAGCGCTCGTACCAGGGGCCTCCACCCCACTTTCAGATCGCTCCTCGCAGCGCCTCGCAGGACCGCATGCTCAGCGCAGAGAGAATCAGCCAGACCAGGAACTGGCCACCGCGAAGTGTATCTCAAGACGGCCTCGTGCACAACGCCCGGGCACGCTCTACAGACTATGTCGACCCTGGAGAGCTGGCCTGGCCCAGCGAGAGGAGGGCAGGGTACGGACGGGCTGACCAAGGCACGCGGCCCAGCAGGCAGTCCGCTCCTCGACAGGCCCTGCTCTACAGGCCTTCTGCTGCCCACAGCGCTGGCGTGAGAGGGCCTCCCGCTGCCTCTCTCTACAGCAAAGGACCGGAGTCCCTCCAGACCCGGTCCTCGCCCATGCTCTCGGAGAGACCCTCACACTTTGCAAAGAGTGCAAGTGCCGAACATTCTTACGTCGACCAAAGAGTTGCGGTGAAAAGTAGCGGTGACGGGAGCAGGATGCGGGCTGAGAGCGTGAAGCCTGCTGAGGCCTGCAGAGAGACGGTGGTGGGACACAGGTCTTCCTCCTGCTCTGCTCCCAAACAAATGCATCAGAGACCCAGCATCCTCAAACCTGCTCACCAGGACTCCCAGAGTCAGCTGAACGGACGAAGCCTGTCAGAATCTGGGGTTGTTTTGAGAGAGAAGCCTCCTCCTGGGAAGAACCCCAGTCCTCTGCGACACCCTTCCTACATCCTGGCGATAACTGATGACGGAGCAGATTCCAGCGCAGATGTGGCCACGTGCTGGCTGCCCAACGACGCACGGCGAGAAGTGCGCATGCGAAGACTTGAGGAGCGCCACACCTCCTGTTCCAGCAACTTGGACCAGTCTCTGGACGCCATTCCATTCATCGGTATGAGTTTAATCCCTTTTAATGCTTCAAAATGCACATCTTTCCAATCTGTGTTGACGTCAAATGCTTGAGAGGTTTGAAAGGATACATCTGGAATTATGCTTATTAATGTGGGTTTGTGGCATTTGGTGATTTTTGTGGGATATTCAGCTTAACCAGCTCTTAGCTGAGGGACGGCTTAATCCTGTGGAAACGTATCGATTTTTCTCTGCTCCTCTCCTGCAGACTGGTTCTGCGATGTGAAGTGTCCCCACATCACCATTATTGTTTAAATGGGTTTAAATTATTGCTTAAAAGGGTGTCTGCAACGACCGTCTCGCTGTCCACAGAAAGTGTTCAGTGGGAGCACATATTTGGAGGTGTCACGCTAGGTTGCTAATATAGAAAAACCAGGTCGGAGGCAGCTGCTGCCTTTTCACCCTTTTGAAGCAGTTAAAGTGGGATCGAGTGTGTCTGCGAAGCAGAGGGTCACGCGTTCACACGCCTTAGCTGACCCGAGCTCGTCACCGTTTAAACAGCTCGCCAGTAAATAGAGCGGCATTCACCAGGACAGTGCAGTTATGGGGTCGGTTCTGTGTTTGGATGTACTCGTATGATGCTGCGGCTGCTCGATGCCCAGCTGCTCGTGATTTCCTCTGCAGTTCCCGCCCTCACCACTGCGGGCTCCCACCTTGCAGAGGAAAAGTGGTATTTGTGCGAGGCACCAGGTGCAGACAAAGCGGCCAAATGGCTCGGCCACTCCGGGCCTGGTGCTCCGGCCCAGTAGAACAGGGCTTTGATTGTATAGCTCAGCTTCCATCAATAGGCCGTTTCAGACTGGTACCAGAGTACAATCCATCTTTTTAATTTGTCTTGTCCTCAGACAGGTCTCATCCTTGTTTCTGCACAGCCAGTTTCCTGCTCATGCTTCAGGGATTCTAAAGTATATTTAGCTCTGTTTGTTGTTGGGCTGGAACGGCAGACGTCAGATCGATGTTGGGTGGTTATTTGTCTGTCACGTGGAGCAGAAAGTCTTCAGCATGTTCTCCACAACAAATGTTAGCTGGGACAGGATGGCGTCCTCGTCCCTTGGCCTGGTTTAAAATCGAGAACGCCCCAAAAGTAGGACAGTTGCTTTTAAATTTATCTCCTAAAGCTTGTGGGTGACGGAGTAGCAACTGAAGAGCTGGTCAAAGGTCGTGCAACGCCTTGTACGCTTTAGCTGTCTGACGTGTTCGTGGTCTTTATTGGCCTTTATTCTTCCAACCTTCTGAAGAACTGTAATTATTCTCTTTGGTAGATGAGCCAATCAGCCCCAGCGTGGACCAGGAAGCAGCTCTCATTCCACCCTCTGCTGTCATATCTGTGGCACAATCTGTAACAACAGGTACCTCCAGCCCAGGATCACCCTGCCCTCCCATTCGTCGCCAGCTGTCACATGACCAAGGTGAAGCATTCTTTTGGCCTTTCGTTTGTTTACTTTTGAGTCGTCACAGCGATATAACGTCGAGATACTCATTTTTTTACACGCTTCACCGCTGTCAGTAGTTTTCCTAACCCTCACCCTTCATCGCTGTATCCAGAGTCCCTGAGAAGCGCTCTGCTGGAATCTGAGACGGTCAGCAAATCGGAGCGGTCCAAATCTTATGATGAAGGTCTGGAGAGCTACCAGGAGGAGGGCAGAGGGTGCGTGTCGCCCGGGATTATTGGATTGCTTTGGTCGTTTGTGTATTAGTGCTGAGCTGTGGCTCTGCCTGCCCCTAAAACGCTGTTGCTCTGTTCTCCCGCTCCTGTAGGAGATCCTCCAGTAAGCACATGCCCAGTTTCAGGGTCTTCAGGAAGGTGAGCAGCGTCAGTCTCCCCCACACCGACGGTCACTCTGGTTCTAGACTCTTCTTCTGTTAATATTGTGGTCTCCTCACACTCGCAGGCCCTGGATGGACATAAATTTATCGGGGATCGAAGGGATTCCTTGTACGTCTTTGAAGATTCCTCCAAAGAAGGGCTGCTCAATTTTAGGCAACTTGCCACGGATAAAAATAAGGTATGACTGTCGGGCGGCCCGCCCCAGTACATCCGTGTCTGGTAACGTAATTATTCCTCTCTCTGCGTCTCCGGTGCAGCGTGTCGGTGGTGGGATGAGGGCGTGGAAGCAGATGTATGCTGTTTTACAAGGTCACACCCTCAGCCTGTACAAAGACAGGAAGGATGCGCAGTCGGACGAGGACCCGCTGCCAATCAGCATCAAGGCCTGTCTGATTGACATCTCCTACAGCGACACCAGACGCAAGAATGTTCTGAGGCTCACCACCTCCGACTGTGAGTATCTGTTCCAGGCAGACGGGAGAGAAGACATGCTGACGTGGATTCGTGTCATCCAGGAGAACAGTAACCCGGATGAAGAGGTGTGTTGCCCGGATCGGGACCACTTCTGCCCTACAATCATATCCAGCAGCGATGTTGCGCAACCACCCTCCCAGAAATTTGGGGCGTCATCGCTACGGGTCGGAACCCATCGCAGAAGTAGTTCTGACTGGCTTTCATCTCTTTGCAGAATGCGTCTGTAACAAGTCAGGATCTAATCAGTCGAAAGATCAAAGAATACAACCTGATGAGGTGGGCGGGCTGTGGTTGGTGGTATTTTAAGCACGTTTGAGCCGCTCTTAATATTTCTATACATTTGAAATCCAGTGCCCCCAGTAGCAGGTCGGAACCCTCCCCTAAAGCCGCCCGCCAGTCTCTCAGCATCAAACAAGCGTTCCTGGGGGGTAAATCAGAAGGCAGGATCCACAGCCCTCATTCCCCCCGACCAGGGGAGGAGCGGAGGGCGCTCAAAGGTAAAAACCCCTGTCCGAAGGGGGCGGGGCACTTTTCTCACCACACGCGGGTCATTTACGTGCATTTAACCCGCCAGATGAGGCCAGTCCACCACGAGACAGAGCTGCCTGGAAACTTGGCATTGCAGGAATCATGAGAAGACCCTTTGAGAAAAAGCCCCCCGCTGGGGTCATGTTTGGAGTGCGACTGGACGAATGTCCGCCGGCACAGACCAACAGGGTGAGTGTCGGTCGGAGCCGTGGTCGCCGTCTCAGAGATGTTAGCTAGTAGCCAGCTGTGTGGCATGTCCACGTGTAACGCTCTCCGCCACGTGCCCTGTCCTCCCTCCTCGCCCTGTCCTCCCTCCTCGCCCTGTCCTCCTGCAGTTTGTCCCTCTGATTGTGGAGGTGTGCTGTAAAGTGGTGGAGGAGCGAGGGCTGGAGTACACCGGCATCTACAGGGTTCCTGGCAACAACGCTGCCATCTCCAGCATGCAGGAGGAACTCAACAGCAAAGGCCTGACGGACACGGACGTCCAGGAAGACGTGAGTGTCCACTCTGCTGTCATGGCAACATGGGTCGGGCCCTCAGCCTCACGTCTTTTCCGTCTCTCTAGAAATGGCGGGACCTCAATGTCATCAGTAGTTTACTCAAGTCTTTTTTCCGAAAGCTTCCAGATCCTCTGTTTACCAACGGTGAGCTCGGCACCTCCGCACCAGACTTTCAGGATGCTCAGTGTTGAACGAATGTGTGGCTGGTCTGTTTTCAGAAAAGTATGCAGATTTTATCGAAGCCAACAGGATCGAAGACTCAGCGGAGAGGTTAAAGGAGCTCAGGCGGCTGGTGAGCAGGAAATCCATCGTCTCTGTTTAAAGGGAATTCTCAAAGTTCATCCCGGCATTCTGCGTCTGAACACTCCTGCAGATCCACCAGTTGCCTGATCATCACTTCGAGACGCTGAAATTCCTCTGTGCTCATCTCAAGAGAGTTTCCGACCACTGTGAAAAGAATAAGGTGGGTGTTCCGTCTGCAAACGCCTCCCGATGGGATGTGACTCCGCCTCCTGATGGAAACCCGCTCTCCTCCTCAGATGGAGCCTCGTAACCTGGCGATCGTGCTGGGCCCCACGCTCGTCCGAATGTCTGAGGACAACATGACCAACATGGTCAACCACATGCCGGACCAGTGCAAGATCGTGGAGAACCTGATCCAGCAGTACGACTGGTTCTTCTCGGACGAGTGTGACGAGGAGCCTGTGGTGCGTGACCAGTCCCCCCCCCCCATCCCAACCCCACCCGCCTCGTGTCTCTGGCTCAAGTCTTGTCTTGTCTCTGCTCCAGACCACGGCTGAGCAGGAGAGCACGGTTCAGTCTCAGCCGGTGCCCAACATCGACCACCTGCTCTCAAACATCGGGCGGACGGCAGCCTCACCTGGGGAGGTCTCAGGTAAATCCCCGCCTGGCACAATGGCAGCACTGTTGAGTTACAGCATAAACGAGGCTTTTAAAGGTCTTAAGTCTCCCTGTTTTCTTTGTGTTGTAAGGGGAAAGGTTTTCAGTTGTTTCTCAAATGATTTGAAAACCTTTGCTCTTATTTTGTTTACTTTTCTTTTATGGGTAAAGGTCCACTTTGCTTTGACATTTGATTTTTTTTTTTTCACTAGACATGTTGTGCATTTGTTAATTTGCCTTTTCCTTCTTTTCCTCTTGTTTAAGTGCTTTTTCTCTTCCTGTTTTACCTGTGTTGAGGCGACCACTCGGTTTCTTTCAGTTCTTTTCTTCCCCTCCTGCCGGCCTCTGGCAGAACCCTGGCATGTTCTCCCCCAGAGTAACTCGTAACACCCAGAGATCCATTGAACGTTGATCCTTTTGCCTTCTGACCAGTGTGTAGTGTGTTGTCTCTCTCCCTTATCCCTGTCCAGCACTCACACATTACCCAATTTTGACACAGGCCAAGTGGGCGGCGTCTATCACTCGATGATGTCACTGATGGACTCAGTGTTGTCAGTGATGGACAGCTGGGACTGTCGGAAGAAGGACGAGTGTTGCGCCCACTGTAGCTGCCTAGTCTGCAGAAACCCACAGCTCTTTTAAATTTGGGCCAAAAGGAGGAAAAAAGATTTTAAAAAAGAAAGAAAGAGAAGTCGGTGTTTGTTTGTTTTTCCTGTGGTGTGCACGTCTCATATTTAAACCAATACCCTAACTGAAGGGCATACAGAGAGGTGCTGCTGTACTTCCTCTGAAAGCCCTTCTGCTGTCTCTTGTCTCTAAAGCTGATCCAAAGGACAAGTAGCATGGTACGGTCCAACTCGCGCTCTCCCACCCGTGTGGCGTAATGGGTCGTGGTGTCGGAGGGGTGGCTCTGAGCCGGGCGCTTCCCCAGCAGCAACGTGGTCCCGCCCAAAACAGCCCAAACATGCGCCCACGCGTGCCAGATCAGTACTGACACGGTCACGCGGTCGAAGAGCGGCGGACCGGGAGCATGTAGCCGGGCCCATTCCTCCAGAACTCTTTGTTTTTAGTTCTCTTGATTTTGAGGCGTCTCCACTAGCGTCTCTTTGTTTGGTTTGTGTCGTCCCTGTCGTCATCCAACATTTAAGACATCACCGTGGTTACCGATCAGTCCCGTGCACTTAATAGTTGAGCCCGTTCTGGGTCGTAGCACTCATCATTCAGTATTTCCTGACCTGGGCCGTTGATCTGCTTGTCTTTGAGGTTTCTTCTTCTGCTGAGCCAGATCAGAAGGATGTGTGGACACTTTTGTTTGCTTTTATGTTTAGAACGGCAGGCTACACATTAAGGCCCCCCCCCCCCGCCTGCTCAGGAGTTAATCTAGCTCAGAGTAAGGGCCTTCTTCCCGCTCCGCTAAGGCTTGCCTGCGCCCGCTGTATGGACCACGACCCATAGCTCACCGCCCTGTTGGGCTCGGGCCCTTCCGTCTGAATCAGAGCCGATCGGATCACGCCCGCCGTCCGTGGTGCCTGACAGAATGGCTGCAGCTGGCGATGCTCCGTGACCGATGTCTGTGATCTGCTGTGAGCATGAGCTGCTTTGAGTGTCTCGCCGTAGCGCTGTGCTCGCACCGCCCTCAGCCCTCCATCGCTGGCCTCCGTCTTCAGGAGCTTCCCACATGTCCTCGTGTGTTGTGCCTCATGGTGTTTCCCTCTGTGTGTGAGCCCATCGCGCTTTCATTCAGCTGCTTTCATCCACGCTTTCGTGAATCGGCCGATTCTCTTCGTGATGGCGCCTGTTGGAAGGTGACAGACTTGCTAACCGCTGTTCTCTTCCATACAGATTCAGCCTGTAATGACTCCTCCAGATCAAAGGTAAGATCCCTGGGACTTCTTCACCCATCCACCCATGACCGCCTCCTCCCATCAGCTGTCACACCTTTGCTTCTCTGCCTCCAGGGCTTATGGGGGTCAGGGAAGGATCAGTGTAGCAAAGAGATGCTGCGCTCCTCCTTTTTTGCCAGCCGTAAACGCAAGAAGCCCAAGGACAAAGCACAGCCCAGCAGTTCAGACGACGACCTGGACGCTGCCTTCCCGAGGAAGGAGCTGGCGGGGAGAGCCAGCAGCAGGCTTTCTGGTCCGCCTCCGGCCGGACCCAGGAGGAGGAGGAGGAGGAGGAGGAGGAGGAAACGGATGAGACGGTGGAGCGAGAGGATCAGAGGAACAGCTCGGAGGAACAGCTGGACCCCCCTGAGAGGAAAGAGTCTCTGTCCTGCAGCCTGGTGTCGCAGCCTTCTCCCCCTCTGCCTCCGGAGCTCTCGGCCTTCCCTCCTCAGCCCGGCTCCCCCTGCGCCTCCCCCTCACACTCCCCCACCCTCAGCTACCGACTGCCAGTCGCCCACCTGTGTTGTCCGTCGGACCCGCCCTCGAACTACGACGACACGGTGTCCGACCTCGGTACGATGAACAGCACCAGCTCTCGCGCATCGGTTCCCCGACCGAGGCGGGGGCAGACGACGGTTCAGGGTCCGGAGGCGGGCCCGAGCGGCCCCGGTGCGGAGGTTTGCTCCATCACCTCCGACTACTCCACCACATCGTCCATGACGTTCCTGACCGGCGCCGAGCTCAGCACTCTGAGTCCAGAGGTGCAGTCGGTGGCGGAGAGCAGGGGCGGCGACGACGCCGACGACGAGCGGAGCGAGCTGGTCAGCGAGGGGAGGGCGGCGGAGACGGACAGCGAGAGCGACCTGTCCGTGTTCACGGTTACCAGGAGCGACGGGGCGCAGGAGGCGCCGCGGCCGATCCCCTCGCACCGGCTGATCGAGTGCGACACGCTGTCCAGGAAGAAAGCCGCCCAACAGAAGGCCACCAGCCAGACGTCGCTGGAAGCCGCCCCGGGCGACAGGGACTCCGGCAGGCTGGCGCGCGCGGGGGGCTCGGCCACAGGCCGCTCCACGGGCAGCCTCGCCGCCTCGTCCCGCGGGGAGCTGGACAGAGCCGAGCCCGCGTGGAAGCTGAAGATCACCGACAGGCTGAAGGTGCGCCTGCGCGTGTCCGTGGACGACATGTTCGGCGTGGGCAGCCAGAGGAGCCGGTCTCCAGAGGGCCGCAGCAGGAAGAAGAACATCAGGCGCAGGCACACCATGGGGGGCCAGAGGGACTTCGCAGAGCTGTCCGTGTTGGGGGACTGGCCCGTCCACATGGGCTCGGGCTCCCGGTCCGAGCTGTCGGCCGTGGACCGGCTGAAGCCCAAGTGCAGCTCCCAGGACTTCTCCATCAGGGAGTGGATCGCCCGCGAGCGCCACCGCACCAGCAACCCCGAGGTGAGCCTGGACCTCTGCGACCAGCAGGCGGAGCCGCGCAGGTCGGACTCTCAGAACCTCGGCGCCTCGTCCTCCTCCGAGGCCCCGCAAGGCTCGGCCGAGGTGTCGAACGGGGACGTTCCCCAGAGTAAGAGCCTGAGCCTCTCGGCCACAGCTCACCCACACAAACTCACCAGCTCCCAGGTGGTCCATTCCCGCTTCTACCAGTACCTGTAGGGGGCGCTGACTGTCGCTGTGCCCCGTCAGTCGGGCGTCCCGACACGTCTGTCAGTGTCGTGTCTGTTGTGTGACCCGTGTCAGTGTGTGAGCATGTTGTAAAAAAAAAAAACAGTGTGTGTTTGTGCTGCTCACGTGAAGGAGGAGACGCTTTTACCTTTTCTAAACTTCTGGACAACCCGACTGGCCTGTGTGAGTGGGGGCGGAGCCAGGCTGGGAGCGGGGGCGGAGCCAGGCTGGGAGCGGGGGCGGAGCCAGGCTGGGAGCAGCGAGGCTTTAACGGTGAACGCCTTTTTGGAATGACTAGGGAATAGAGGACAGATTTTTAGTATCGCAGAGGAACTATTTTTGTGTCAGAGAACTATGATGTTGTGTGTCAGTAACCAAATGAAGAATGTATAGACGCTTGCTGTAATCCTGACTAAAGCTTTAGAGGCTCCTTTCATTCTCAAGTGTACATATTCTTATTTTTCTGTGTACTTGAATTGTGTTGTTTTTGGTACAGCCCGCGTGGACTGTCGCGACCTCTCTGCTGTCAAAGGGGCCTTTCTGAAGGTACAGAGGTTTCACTGGCCTTATGCAAATTCTGGGTTCGTTTCTCATTGGTTTAGTGGCCACAGGAGCCGGGAACAACAGCCCTCTGATGCAAGAGTGAACAAAACACGGAAAAACCTGGGTGGGAAAATCCCCTTTCTTCACAATAGGAAGTGCCTCGTCATGAAATGTTTAGGGTGCCATAGTGTCTCCGTCAAGACATGAAGCTTCTACTGTGAACGCCATTTTTACTGTCGTCATTCTCCAGGTTTTGTATCAAGATGCTGAGCTTCCGTTCCTGAGGCATTCCACTCTGGTCTTAACGTCTTTTCTACACTTTTTTTCCCCCTTTTTTTGGTTTTTCCCAGTTTTGCATTTTATGATTTTTAACCGAATTGGAATTTTGAAGACTCCTTGTGAAATAAGTAACTTAAATGTTCAGACGAACGCCATGTTTTAGCTGCTTTATTTTCCATTTCCATCAGACTGCAGGATGAAACAGTATTGTGGCCTGTATGGGTGTTGTGGGCAGTTTGGTACTTCTGTACAGAGGTTACTGCATGAAGAAAAAGCCTGTTGACTCGACTGTCTGTACCGATGTTGTGTTCCTCTGTTCGAGGGTAATTCTGAAACACTGGAAATAAATTTTGTCAGTGGCAAAATTATATTGATTGATCTCTTTCTCATTTCAAATCAGGAGTCAGATGTCTGGAATTAAGTCTGGTCAATAATGCAGCTTTAATGCCATTTAATTAACACAAATGCTTTCGTTTATTTCATCACCCCCCCCCCCCCCACACACACACACACACACAACACACACACACACACTCTGTGGTTCTTGTAATACCGCTGGCGGACACTAGAGGGCAGAAAAACCTCTGAAATGAGAGCTCCGAGCAGATACGTTTAAAATGCTTTATGTACAAGTTGCACGTACAACATAAAGACCCAAACAAGAAGATATTTATACACTTTGTACAGCCGCTGACCCCAAAACCACCGACACTACCAACAGATGACAGGTGACATGATTTGAGCCACTTCACACACAAAGAAACTCAGAAAGTGAACCGGTTAACGACCCGATGATCCGTACGAGCTGGGGGCCAGTTTGTCATTGTGACACCGCTTTCAAGCAAACACACAAATTCAGAGTGAAGACTGGATCACTTCTTTTAAAGATAAAATGTGCCACTTGAGCATAACCTTCCGGAATAAGGAGCGTAGCGTTTGGGGGTTAATGAAGGTCAAACATGGCTTAAGCGGCTCTGTGGGCCTCCTGACATGAACGTGTTTCCCACAGTAAGGCACAGTGACTACAAGAGGTTATGGTTCCACTATCATGTTTGGACTTTGTGCCGTTGTTTTTGGAAAGAAAATGTTGAAGACGTTCTGCTAACTGAGCGGGAGTCGAACCCGTGACCGATGACGCGCGTCAAAAATACCAGAAATGATGTTGGGGTGGGAGAAGTTGTGCTGCGAACGCCAGAGAAGTGCGTCCACCAGAGGGAGTGCTCGTACAATAGCGGTCCAGTTGAGTCTTTCGTGCCGGTTTCCTTGACAACAGCCAGCTTGAGGCGAAGGTCGACGCCCCCCCGCGTGTCAGAGGGCAGCTCGGGGGGCGACGGGTGTTCCTGTGGCACACGCAGCTGCCGGCTCAGCTGTCGTTCTCCTCTCTTTCTCGTCCTCCTCCCGTTTCTCCGGCTTCCGGAAACATTCCTCGAAGAAGTTGACGAGGGACTGGCTGAGGTGCTGCCGGCGCCGTCGCCGTGCAGGAAGTGCCCCTCGTCGGGGTAGATCTGCAGAGAGAGGCGAGGCGTGTGGATGCTGCCGGGGCAACGGGACCGCTACCTTTAGAATGAACCCTGTGAGGTGGGTCTCTGCTGGGGGGACGCGTTTCCATGGAGATGCTGTCCCACACACGCGCTCGTTAAGGATTTAAAAACTATTGAAAGTTAAAGCAAATTCTCCGGAGGAGCAGACACATTAATAACGCGGCGCCGCCTCACCTGAAGGGTGTAATTGGCCCTCTCGCTGATTAGGTGATTGATAAATTTGGCCGTGTGCTGGAAATGGACTTTTTCTGCAGGAAAGAGGTTGGAGAGGTGCATAAAGTGCCACATTTCCCACTTAAACGAGCATCGACGGAGCAACAGCGCCTCGTTACCGTCGGCCGTCGGGTGAATGATCAGGAACTGCTTCTGCAGGAGCTGATGCGCTCGGTGCACTAAATTTGCCATCTGGGGGGGGGGCAAATAAACAGCATTAGTGGAGGGGCTTCATCACCGTGCGCTCCTCGTGCACGGACGCCGTGCGCTCTCACCGTGTACGCGCGTGAGTCCGTCTTTGAGCCCAGGTAGCGCTCTGAAAAGGCCGACGCTGAAAGACAGAAGCAGTGAACAGGGCTGCGGAGAGCGGTGCATGATGGGAAACGTGTCTCGGGACGGTACCGTAAATCTCGAAGTCGGTGATGGGGGAGACGGCCGCGCCGCATTTCAGCTGCGTGAACTCCTCGGAGCTGAGGAGCATCGTGGCCAAGTACCCCCCGTAGGCCTGGGGACGGGGGACACGCAATGACATCATCAGGCCCGGGCTATGAGAGGTTACCGTGGTGACGGAGCACATACCCTTCCGTACACTCCCATCCGGGTCTTATCGATGTACTGCTCTTTGGAGATGAACCTAGAAATGACCAGAACCTTGTTACAACACCATCCTGGCGTCTCTGTGTTCCCGGTGTGGCGTCGGGGTCACCTCAGGGCCTCCAGCTGGTCCCGCTCCTCCAGTTTTCCCAGTTTCCTCCTGATCTTGTGGAGGAAGTTGGTGCCCTGGAAGCCGCTGCCGTGGCCGTCGAAGCGGATGACGATGGTGCTGAAGCTGCTGACCAGGACGGTGGCCCAGTCCACCCGGAACTGCTCCGACACCATCTGCCCACCGGGGGTGCCGTCACTGCGGAGACAAGGCCGGCGCTGTGAGAGGTTACCGTGGTGACGGCGCCGCCACAGAGGGGCCGATTTCAGAGCGCCGGGAGAGAGAACTCACACCAGCAGCAGCAGCGGGTACTGAGCCGTGTCCACGAATCCAGCCGGCTTCAGGATCTGCATGGTCAGGGCTGCAACAGACGGGGCGGAGCGCCGGGTCAGGAGGGGTCAGGAGGGGTCAGAAGGGGTCAGGAGGGGTCAGAAGGGGTCAGAAGGGGTCAGAAGGGGTCAGAAGGGCCGCCCCCGCTCCAGGGAGCCCAGCACCGCCGTACGTACTGTAGTCGTCGATGACGATGACCTTGTCCTCCACTCTGGGCATCTGCATGCTGCCGTAGGTGTCGTTGACCTTCTGGTTCGTCTCCACGTCAAACATCTCTGAGGGAGAAAGGCGGCGTTGGTGTCTGACGGGAGGACGGCGGCGGAAACGGGAGGCGGACAAACTCACTGCGTCTGCTCCTGGTGCTGTAGACGGCCACGCCGGGGATCTGCGGCCCTTGGCGGCGACATTCAGAGACAGGACAGAGTGAGACAGAGGTCACGGGCGCCGCGGCGCCGAGCGCTCACCTCTGCAGTGGAGCAGGAAGTAGTGCATGTGGTGGCTGAAGGACACGTCCACGTATCCGCAGGTGAACTCGCAGGACAGGCAGCAGCGGTTGAACGGGGCGATGGTGTCGGCGCTGCGGGAGCACGCCGCGTTAGGGCCCGGTCGTCGGGGGCAACGGGACAACAGAAGCGTTCGAGCGGCCGGGCGGCGCTTACCTGTACAGGTGGCGGCGTTTGGGGTCGTCCTCCGTGCTCAGGAAGTATCTGCAAAACATGGGAACGTCGTGACTCGGCAGCGCGGCGCTTTGAGGTGCAGCGACGCTCGGGAAGAGGTCTCACATGAGGTTCTTTTCCTGGTTGTAGGCCAGGATTTTGGTGACATCCCAGTCTCCGGAGGTCAGGGACTGGAGTATGTCCGCGCTGCTGTTGGGCTGGAATGGTTGGGAAAGGGTGAGACGGAAGGGGGGGGGCAAACACGGGGGTTTCTGCTGCTTTTTACCAGGGACGTGGACATGGAGATGTGGAAGAACTTCCCTCTGCCGCCCTGGGGGATGGCTCTGGTGAAGAAGAACCGGTGTCCGTCCTGGGAGAAGAGCGGGGGTTCGTTCTGCGGGGGCGGGGAACAGCCGTTATCCCTCGTTCAGCGGCGCCGCTCGGACTCTGCTGCTCGCCACCTACCTGCCGGTGCAGCCAGCTGTCGCTCTCGTCTTCGTGTTTCTGGAGGAGCCGGAGAGCAGGAGGTTAGAAAGGAGGAGGAGCCCGAGAGTCCCCTGGGGGCCGCTCACCTTGATGCAGACGCCGGTCGTGGCCTCACACAGCGTCAGGATGGAGTTGTTCTGACCTCGGTTCAGCCAGTTGACGGCCAGTTTGGTGCTGGTGGCCCATTTCACCATGGTGATGTAATACTCCCTCCTGGAAGAGAGCAACGTCTCCGGACTCAGGCAAAAACGTCTCCTTTATTAGAGCTTCCCAGGACGCCGCTCACCCTATTCGGGGGTCGTCGGGTTTCTTCATGGCCACCGTGTGCAGAGGCCCGTTGAGGCTGACCACCGACAGCTGCACCGCCGGGTTCTCCTCCCCAGCCTGAAACACCCAACAGGACACGAGACAGGTCCAGACTTCAGACCAGGATCCAATGTTCTCAGGTGAAGCACCTGATCTGAGCAGGGAGCACTAACGGAAGCCCCAAATCAGCAGCACCAAACGCTCACCTTCGGGTAGTGATATTCCAGGTTGGCGGGATACGGCATTCCCGTGAAGAAGGGGATCTCCATCTTTGGCACCAGCGTGTCGTTGATGGTCATGTAGGCCAGACGCAGCCCATCAGGTGACCACCAGTGGGCGATGTGGCTCTGCAGGATCTCCTCTGCAGGACCAAACAACCCCTGTAAAAACTGCACTGACGCCTCATTCAAATCAAAGTTGGAAAAGACCTTCAAGCTGCTGGAGACAAAGCCAAAATAAGCAGACTGACGTCACCGCCGCCTTGCGCCACCAGGGGGCGGCAGAGCTGCACGCGCCAGTCCAAAACCCCCAGCAATAAAAGGATGAGCCTCATTTTACGGCCATAAAGGACCGTAAGGAAACAGAGATGGTGCGTAAAGGTCACCAGCCCACTCTGAATCGCTAACATTCAATCCAGTTTCCACGAGGTCGCGGTTTTGTTGCAGCGCTGCAGGAAATTCAAGGCTCCGTCGGCCGTTCACAATCCTCAACAATGTGGCAACAGTGCACGACATGGGGATGTATTACCACCACTCTGCTCCTCAATAAACTAAAAATGGATCTGCAGTCGACCACGCAACACTGCTGCAGCGCTGAAAACGCCGCCGCCGCCACTCACGCTAGCTCCAGAGCTGCAGAGGTGATTTCATGCACCTGTTGTTAGCAGGAAACAGCCATTTGATCCGCAGCCCGTCCGAGTTCTGCTGGTTCTGACTCAGTTCTCCCACCAGTTCCAACCCAGCAGCGAGGTGTCGTGGTGGGGGTTCTGAGACGCGGCGAGCACATCTGCGTCACCTCGACGTGCGCGTGTTTCCGCCGGCTCTCTAACATCTGCTGGGTGTGATTACAGCGCTGCAAACGCTCGTTAATTAAAACCGCCTGAACACAAAAGCGAGCTCTGGGAGTTCTGGAGACGGCGCCGGATCGCAGCCAGCTGGAGGGGGGGGGGGGGCTAGCACAAGGCCAAGGTCAAGGCGGTCCTACCTTCGTACAGCCAGTCAGCGAGGCCGTTGAACACCACGCCCTCCCGGCCGGTGGACACCAGGCGGATGGATCGGCTCTCCACCGTCGCTCTGTAGTAAATGTTGTTCTCAAAGATGAAGATCTGGACAGAGAAACCCAGAAGAGCTTCATCCTCCGACACGCTGGGAAGACGCTGGTGATGTCAGTTCAACGAGCCCTGTTCAAACGGACCTGATGACCCAAACGGACGTTTGACCCTCGTTGCTTCAGGATTCAGCACAGAAATCAACGAGTTTGCAGCATTTTAGTAGCATAATTAGCTAATTCTGCGTTAACTCAGCACCCAGATGCAGAAGAACCTTCTGGAATCATCACAGGCAACGTTTAGAGAGACAAAACAAGAGAATCTTCTCTTCTCCTGATCCTCCATCAACAACCTTTCAGATATTAGAGGCTCGTTTTCACCATTTGAGCCAGTTTCTCAGCACCGTTGTTCAGCTTTTGTTATTATTTAATCCGTCTCTCTGACATGATGTCCTGTAATCTGGGATTAGAACAGCAAATCCAGAATCTATCAGGCTTCACGGATTTCAGAATTCCATGATAAAAGATTCCCAAATGTGGCTGAAACAGGCAGCTGAAATCCCATTAGCCTGAATGAAAACAGCCTTTCTGGATTGTTAGTCACATATGAAATTAAATCATCAATAAATGGCGTTTAATGTTGGGACGTTGGAGGTTAACGAGGTCCTGCTGTCCTGTCTGTGCAGGGTGGGCGTGGCTGCCCCCCCGCCCCCACTCAGCCTCACCTGCCCTCCCCTCACACCTGACTCTCATCACCTCATCAGGCTGCTGCAGTATTAAAGCCCGGTTGGCCCGCGGCGCCTCGCCGCGTCCTCGCGGTGGTTTTTGTTCGGTCTCAGTTGACTCTTTGAGAAGGGGTGAAAGTTTGGGGGGTTTATCTGGGGCCTGAGGGTCTGCTGGACCTGCCTGATGGGCCACGTCGTCCCGCAGGACCTTCAGCCTCCTGACTAACGACTTGACCTCAGAACAAAGCCTCATAAATGTGGCAGCAACATGAAAGAACGATGAAAAGAAGTGAAACCAGGTCAAACTCCTGAAGAACAAAGCGCCCCACAGAACCATCTGCATGGCCGGGTCAAAGGTCATTCAGAGCGTCACTCCTACCAGCTGCTGGCCTCGGGGTCCCCATCCAGCGAACTGCAGGGCGGCTTCGTGCACCTCAGGAGGGTTCAAGGCCCAGGTTTCCCTGAGGAGGCCACATATCAGAACCATCAGAACCGTCCACCACTGAGCTAAATAAAGTCCGGCGGAGGTTCTTACTGCGTCACCAGGCTGTAGATGATGTACTTGGCCATGAAGGAGCGCTGGTAGACCTGCAGAGACAGACCGTCAGGGTTCTGATCAAGAACAAACCCAGCGGGGGGGCGGGCGGGGGCGCCGCTCACGCTTTCACGTCGAAGGCGAACAAGACGTGCTGGAGGTCCGGGGACACCTGGTGCTTGGCAGCTCTGGATCGTTCCTGAATGGGATCAGACACACAGGAGCTGCCACCTCTCGGCGTCCACACGGTGCAGACGGACCGGGCCATACTCACAAACAGCTGGTTGGGCACGACCACGGTCCGGTCCGCCGTGTCCACGTTGAGCTTCAGCACGTCTCCGTCCCTGCTGCGATACAGCAGCTCGTTATCTGGAGGAGAAACGTCAGCTTAGGGCCTCCTATCATCAACAGCCTCATCTCTGATTAAACAGTCAGGAAAGAAGCGGCAGAATATAACGCGTTTAAGGAACCGAACGATGTTGGAAATAATGATTTAGGTGTTTGATCAGTTCCCAGAGATGTTGTGAACCAACAGTGCCACAATAACAAGCGGTTCTCTTATTAATAAGACCAACAAAGAACATTATATATACAATATTAACAAGTTTAACCGCGCAGTTCCCATGTTGAACAGCAGGGGGCGCAGCTGTGCATCGGTTCTATTGAGCCCAGACTAAGTGTGTTAGCTCAAAGGGTGTTTAATTATTGACCACTCGAGGGTTCATCTGAGACTCACACTAATACCAAACATCCATCGTTCGTCCGCTCGTTCTGTCTCAGCGGGCCGGAGGTGCTGGAGTCTGACCCAGCACACCCTCACACACACCCCACACACACCCTCACACTGTTTATGGTGTCCACTCTGACTGGAGAAGATCCACACTCGTGTGGTGTTTTGACAGATGCCGGCGTCTCACCGCTGAGCCATTTGGCATCCGGGTCGTGGATGTGAAGGTCCGGACCAAAAACATCCTCCACGGTCACCTTTTTCTTGAGGGCGAGGCTGTTGTCCTCTCCTGTGGGGACACACAGAGCGAGAAGAGCGAGGTGTCAGCGGCGGGGGGGGGGGGCGAGCAGCGGGGCCCCAGCCTGCCGGGGCCCCCGCAGGGTTTCTGGGAAAGTCTCGTGGACGGCGAAGAGTTGCAGACATTCCTCAGCGCCCTGCAAATGGAGGCTCTGTCGCGGTGCCAATCTGACAAACGACCGCGGTTATTAGCGTGTAATCGTCTCCATTAAACAGGCCCGGGGAGCATTAAAAGGCCCATTACCTACGGAGAAGATGACACCCCCCCCTCAGCATTGACGCTGCTCGCAATCAGCAGAGGCAGGATGGTTCTGGGTGAACACCTCGCTCCCTCAACAATGATCAAATTAAAAAAGAACGCCTGAGCTGCGAGAAGAGCACGGAAATCAGTATGTGTGTGTGTGTGTGTGTGTGTGTGTGTGTGTGTGTGTGTGTGTGTGTGTGTGTGTGGACATACGAGGAGTCAGCACGATCACCGAGGTGACGATCAGGGAGCAGATGATGAGGATGACCAGCAGGGCGATGGCGATCCCTTTCCAGTTCCTCTGTGGTGGCGCGCTGCCCACCAGGTCCTGAAAAACAAGATTCCGAGTGAGTTCCGGTTGGAATTCCGATGGAATCGTTTGTCTCCCGCTAACAAACGTCTGAGGTTTCCACTCAAAATGGATGCGAGGCGTTTGATGTGATGGAGAGCGCGGCGCCGCGTCCTCCGGCTGCTCCCGCCGCTCCGCCTGATTGCCGGAACAGAGCGGCCGCCACGGCGACGTGCTCGAGGAGGCGCCGTGCACACGCAGCCCGCAGATGGTCGGAGGCTAATCGCCATGTTTAAAACCCACAGAGCAAAAATGGGCTGGATTCAGGAAACATTCCGAAGAGGAGGCGACCGCCAGGAACCCTGAAGCTTTCACATGCACGCACACGTGCACATATCTGGACAGGGAAAGGGAAACAGCCGGAGGTGATGGCCGCTCACATAACCTCATCAGGCTACGGCCGTGGTGACCTCTCGCCACGCCTGATGTGACGCGCTCCTGACGTGCACACACACGCACGTGCTCACTCATCTCAGCATTGGCAGGCTAAAGGCAGCTAGCAGCTAGCAGCTAGCAGCTAGCAGCTAGCAGCTAGCAGCTAGCAGCTAGCTCTTGACTGTAACGAGTCCGACTCGGCTCAACCAGGAGGAGCAACACGTGCACGTGTCCCCAGACGACACTAAAACCGGAATCACAGCCTATCAAGCACCACGTGCTGCCGGATTCGCCTTCATCTGCAGTAAAGTTGCTCAATGATCCGTGTGAGCGCCAAGTTCCGTCGCCTACACACGGATTTACATTCACAGCTTCCGCAGCGAGACGGGAATCGATACGCAAGAGGCGGGAACGCCGCCAGGAAGCCCATCCGCTGATGTATGGCTGCACAGATAAGGAATGCTGTGATAAGTTGGGATCATAACTTAATAATGTCCCAGCGTTATCGTGTTTCAGCAGGGAAAAATAAAAAGGAACGCCGTCGCCTCTGACAGCAACTGCCCCCTCTGACCTTTGACCCCTCTGACCTCTGCACAGATACACCAGCTCAAAGATAACAGGCAAATAACTGTGACATGTGATTTAATATGGAGGGAGGGGATGGAGGGGGAGGAGGAGGAGGAGGAGGAGGGAGGGGGAGGAGGGGGAGGGGGAGGAGATGGAGGGGGAGGAGGAGGAGGAGGAGGAGGAGATGGAGGGGGAGGAGAGGAGGGGGAGGAGATGGAGGGGGAGGAGGAGGAGGAGATGGAGATGGAGGTGGAGGAGATGGAGGGGGGGGAGGTGGAGGGGGAGGAGGTGGAGGGGGAGGAGGAGGAGGAGGAGGAGATGGAGGGGGAGGAGGAGGTGGAGGGGGAGGAGATGGAGGGGGAGGAGGAGGAGGAGGAGGAGATGGAGGGGGAGGAGATGGAGGGGGAGGAGGAGGAGGAGGAGGAGATGGAGGGGGAGGGGGAGGGGGGGGAGGTGGAGGAGATGGAGGTGGAGGAGGAGGAGGAGATGGAGGGGAAGGGGGAGGAGGAGGAGGTGGAGGGGGAGGTGGAGGAGGTGGAGGAGAGGGAGGGGGAGGAGGTGGAGGGGGAGGAGGTGGAGGGGGAGGAGATGGAGGGGGTGGAGGTGGAGGGGGAGGAGATGGAGGGGGAGGAGGAGGAGGAGGTGGAGGGGGAGGAGGAGGAGGAGGAGGAGGAGGAGGAGGAGGTGGAGGGGGAGGAGATGGAGGGGGGAGGAGGAGGAGGAGGTGGAGGGGGAGGAGATGGAGGGGGAGGAGGGGAGGAGGAGGAGGGGGAGGAGGTGGAGGGGGAGGAGGTGGAGGGGGAGGAGATGGAGTCATGAAGCTGCTCCTCATTGACAAACTCATCTGGTCACCAGAGCAGCTGATAATGAGGGTTTGGAGCTCCAGCCTGTCGTGGCTCCCCAGGGGGGCAACAACAGGTGGGCAGGAAGAGGGTTCTGCCCGGGGCAGGAGGAGGAGGGTTCTGCCCGGGGCAGGAAGAGGGTTCTGCCCGGGGCAGGAAGAGGCTTCTGCCCGGGGCAGGAGGAGGGTTCTGCCGGGGCAGGAGGAGGGTTCTGCCCGGGGCTGGAAGAGGGTTCTGCCGGGGCAGGAGGAGGGTTCTGCCCGGGGCTGGAAGAGGGTTCTGCCCGGGGCAGGAGGAGGGTTCTGCCCGGGGCAGGAGGAGGGTTCTGCCCGGGGCAGGAAGAGGCTTCTGCCCGGGGCAGGAGGAGGGTTATGCCCGGGGCAGGAAGAGGGTTCTGCCCGGGGCAGGAAGAGGCTTCTGCCGGGGCAGGAGGAGGGTTCTGCCCGGGGCAGGAAGAGGCTTCTGCCCGGGGCAGGAGGAGGGTTCTGCCCGGGGCAGGAGGAGGAGGGTTCTGCCCGGGGCAGGAAGAGGCTTCTGCCGGGGCAGGAGGAGGCTTCTGCCCGGGGCAGGAAGAGGGTTCTGCCTGTCGTGACACGTGAGGCGTCGCCCCAACACTGATCACAGCGGGAGGAACGTCCCCGTGGGAACAGCTCAACAACCATTTTCTTCCACCAACCAGCAGAAAACTCAGACAGGAAGTCCCCGTCTCAGATAAAGCCCCCCCAAGCCCACCCCTCACCCCCATCCCATAATCCTCACTCCCACTTTTCCTTTGTCTGAATGTCTCTTTGTCTCGCTGCTGGAGGGTGAAATGGATCTTTGCTGATCTCCAAGCACCTGGTTTCCAAGGGAACATGAGAGTCGTGTGCTTGAGTGTAGCAGTCTGGGGCCGGCGGGGGGGGGGGGGGGGGGGGGGGGGAGGGTGGAATATGGACATCTGAGACGCAACGCTCAGCTGTCCAAAGACATCGGACACTGGACACTGGACACTGGACACACGTCTCCACCTGACAGAGTGGAGACGTGTGGAGCAGCAGGTGTCAGACGTTCCTGGAGGAGCATGAATTAATGATCAGTGTTCACCAGATTAAGAATTGATGCCAGCTGAGTCTGATACTGGAGGACAGGAGGACAGGAGAGGACAGGGGGGAGGACAGGAGGACAGGGGGGAGGACAGGAGGACATGAGAGGATGGGAGGACATGAGAGGACAGGGGGGAGGACAGGAGGACAGGGGGGAGGACAGGAGGACAGGGGGGAGGACAGGAGGACATGAGAGGATGGGAGGACATGAGAGGACAGGGGGGAGGACAGGAGGACAGGAGAGGATGGGAGGACATGAGAGGACAGGGGGGAGGACAGGAGGACAGGAGAGGAGGGACGGGAGGACATGAGAGGAGGGAGAGAAGAAGACCGGGGAAGAGGACAGGAGAGGGTGAGGACAGGACAGGAGAGGAGGAGAGAGGAGGAGAGGAGAGGACAGGACAGGAGAGGAGGAGAGAGGAGGAGAGGAGAGGACAGGGGAGGAGGACGGGACAGGAGAGGAGGAGGGGAGATGAGGAGGAGGAGAGGAGAGGAGGAATGGAGAGGAGATGAGATGAGGAGAGGAGAGGCGATGGAGAGGAGAGGAGAGGAGAGGAGGAGAGGAGAGGAGGAGGAGGAGGAGAGGAGAGGAGAGGAGAGGAGAGGAGAGGAGAGAGGAGAGGAGAGGAGAGGAGGAGAGGAGAGGAGAGGAGGGGGGGAGAGGAGAGGAGAGGAGAGGAGATGAGGAGGACAGGAGAGGAGGAGGAGGAGGACAGGAGTCCTCCAGCTGAGAGCTGCTTGTTGCTCGGGAGTTCATCTAATTCCGGGGACTCGGAGCGTCGCTGATGGAAGACGTGTCGGCAGCAGCCGGAATCGAAGCAGCAGCCGATAAAGATGCGACGCTGATCTTGTCGCCACGGTGACAGTAAAAAGCCGTCAGCAAGCTTCCGTCCTGATTCCACCGCCGCTCCCAGCAGAGGCCATATTAGCATTAATTAGGCTGAAATTAAGGTTGGATTTAATGAATGTTTATTTCACCGCAGCAAGTTGAACAAATGCCGCGTTCATGCTAAAATGAGGGCGTGGATGCGCGATTCGCTAACGCGGAATAACGACATCATCGTTCCGGCTTTACGTGAGCCGCACGAAAACCACAGAAGCAGAGGACCGGACGTAGAAGACGGCTAACGATGCTAAATGCTACAGGCTCTGCACCTAGCGAGCTTTTAGCCGCAGTGACGTCAGCGCGCTGTGAAAGGCCATTAAAGGTTCCAGTGAAATGGCGCCCGGGTCAGAACCACCGCTGTGGTTCCACCCCTGCAGAACGGATCCTGCAGGGACCAGAGTGGTGCCTCCATCTGGGGAATCATCTGCTAACTGTGCACGCGTGCGTAGCGCTAACGTTAGCACGTTCATGACCTCTGGAAAAGCACCAGCTCAACACAAATCACAACAAAAAGTCCGACAACTATTGATTAAAACGCTCCCAGGAACTAAAGCTCGGGAATCTCCCGCTCTCGTTAGTCGCTAACGACCGCTACAGACGCCACAAGAAGAAAGAAATCGCTGTTTCCTCGCGGTGGGAAGAGCAGGAAGTTCATTTAGAGAGGACGTTTCTCCCAGTGAGACGTGATCTTCTTCTGCTTCTGGGGGCGAAGCGACTGCTGTCAGTCACGATTAGAGAGACGCTGCTCTGGCTCCACGGACCGGAGGACGTGTCCCCCATCCTTCCCAAACATTCCCCATCCACAGACCGGAGGACGTGTCCCCCATCCACGGACCGGAGGACGTGTCCCCCATCCACGGACCGGAGGACGTGTCCCCCATCCACAGACCGGAGGACGTGTCCCCCATCCACAGGCCGGAGGACGTGTCCCCCATCCTTCCCAAACGTTCCTCCATCCTTCCCAAACGTTCCTCCATCCTTCCCAAACGTTCCTCCATCCTGCTGTCAGTCACGATTAAAGAGACGCTGCTCTGGCTCCACGGACGGAGGACGTGTCCCCCATCCTTCCCAAACATTCCCCATCCACAGACCGGAGGACGTTGTCCCCCATCCACGGACCGGAGGACGTGTCCCCCATCCACGGACCGGAGGACGTGTCCCCCATCCACAGACCGGAGGACGTGTCCCCCATCCACAGGCCGGAGGACGTGTCCCCCATCCTTCCCAAACGTTCCTCCATCCTTCCCAAACGTTCCTCCATCCTTCCCAAACGTTCCTCCATCCTGCTGTCAGTCACGATTAAAGAGACGCTGCTCTGGCTCCACGGACCGGAGGACGTGCCCCCATCCTTCCCAAAACATTCTCCATCCTTCCCAACCGTTCCTCATCCTTCCCAAACATTCCCCCACCCTTCCCAAATGTTCCTCCATCCTTCCCAAACATTCCTCCATCCTTTCCCAACCTTCCTCCATCCTTCC
Organism: Takifugu flavidus; assembly: GCF_003711565.1. NCBI lineage: Eukaryota > Metazoa > Chordata > Actinopteri > Tetraodontiformes > Tetraodontidae > Takifugu > Takifugu flavidus. Next base: position 14,673,217 of record NC_079534.1, on the reverse strand, counting down.
CAAACATTCCTCCATCCTTTCCCAACCGTTCCTCCATCCTTTCCCAAACATTCCTCCATCCTGCTGTCAGTCACGATTAGAGAGACGCTCCTCTGGCTCCACGGACCGGAGGACGTGTCCCCGCCTGCGTCCCCCATTCAGGAGCTGACAAACGGAAGAGTCCTGGAAATCAGATGGCTGGAAAACTAATTCCATTAAATATGGAGCAGAAGCTCCAGAGATGTGAGGAAACGTGATGAACAGGAGCTGCTGTGGGGTCACATGGTTAACTTCCTCATCCTCCTCCTCCTCCTCCTCCTCCTCATCCTCCTCCTCCTCTCCTCCTCCTCCTCCTCCTCCTCCTCCTCCTCCTCCTCTCAGCATCTCTCCATATTCCCACATCATTGAAGCAGACAGAATCAAAAGAACAGGAGAGGATGAGAAACCTGATGAATGTGCGCTCCTGCAGGAAGCCGCCAGCTTCTTTCTGAATTTATCTTCAACGTCTTTAAAAGGGCGGAAAAATAAACACTTTGCACGTCAGAAATTCAGAGGAGCTCGGAATCAAAGCCAGGAAGATCAGGACAGGCGGAGCTTCAGGGGTGTCTCTGGGATGGATTTAACAACATTCTGTCACGTCCCATCCTTCCCAAACGTTCCTCCATCCTTTCCAAACGTTCCTCATCCTTCCATCCTTTCCAAACGTTCCTCCATCCTTTCCCAAACGTTCCTCCATCCTTTCCCAAACGTTCCTCCATCCTTCCCAAACGTTCCTCCATCCTTCCCAAACGTTCCTCCATCCTTTCCCAAACGTTCCTCCATCCTTCCCAAACATTCCTCCAAACGTTCCTCCATCCTTTCCAAACGTTCCTCCATCCTTTCCCAAACGTTCCTCCAATCCTTCCATCCTTCCCAAACATTCCTCCATCCTTTCCCAAACGTTCCTCCATCTTTTCCCAAACATTCTCCCAAACGTTCCGCATCCTTCGATCCTTTCCAAACATTCCTCCATCTTTTCCCAAACGTTCCTCCATCCTTCCAAACGTTCCTCCATCCTTTCCAAACGTTCCTCCATCCTTTCCCAAACGTTCCTCCATCCTTCCATCCTTCCCAAACGTTCCATCCATCCTTTCCCAAACATTCCTCCCAAACGTTCCTCCATCCTTCGATCCTTTCCAAACATTCCTCCATCTTTTCCCAAACGTTCCTCCATCCTTTCAAACATTCCTCCATCCTTCCCAAACGTTCCTCCATCCTTCCCAAACATTCCTCCATCCTTCCCAAACATTCCTCCATCCTTCCCAAACGTTCCTCCATCTTTTCCCAAACGTTCCTCGATCTTTTCCCAAACGTTCCTCCATCCTTTCCAACATTCCTCCATCCTTCCCAAACATTCCTCCATCCTTCCCAAACGTTCCTCCATCTTCCCAAACGTTCCTCCATCCTTTCCCAAACGTTCCTCCATCCTTCCATCCTTTCCCAAACGTTCCTCCATCCTTTCCAAACATTCCTCCAAACGTTCCTCCATCCTTCCCAAACGTTCCTCCATCCTTTCCCAAACGTTCCTCCATCCTTTCATCCTTTCCCAAACATTCCTCCATCCTTTCCCAAACATTCTTCCCAAATGTTCCTCAATCCTTCCCAAACGTTCCTCCATCCTTCCCAAATGTTCCTCCATCCTTCCATCCTTACCCAAACATTCCTCCATCCTTTCCCAAACATTCCTCCCAAACGTTCCTCCATCCTTTCCCAAACGTTCCTCCATCCTTCCATCCTTCCCAAACATCCTTCCATCCTTCCCAAACATTCCTCCATCTTTTCCCAAACGTTCCTCCATCCTTTCAAAACATTCTCCATCCTTCCCAACGTTCCTCCATCCTTCCCAAACATTCCTCCATCCTTCCCAAACATTCTCCATCCTTCCCAAACGTTCTCCATCTTTTCCCAAACGTTCCTCGATCTTTTCCAAACGTTCCTCCATCCTTTCCAAACATCCTCCATCCTTCCCAAACATTCCTCCATCCTTCCCAAACGTTCCTCCATCCTTCCCAAAAGTTCCTCCATCCTTTCCCAAACGTTCCTCCATCCTTCTATCCTTTCCCAAACGTTCCTCCATCCTTTCCCAAACATTCCTCCCAAACGTTCCTCCATCCTTTCCCAAACGTTCCTCCATCCTTTCCAAACGTTCCTCCATCCTTTCATCCTTTCCCAAACATTCCTCCATCCTTTCCCAAACATTCTTCCCAATGTTCCTCCATCCTTTCCCAAACGTTCCTCCATACTTTCCCAACTGTTCCTCCATCCTTCGATCCTTTCCAAACATTCCTCCATCCTTTCCCAAACATTCCTCCCAAACGTTCCTCCATCCTTTCCCAAACGTTCCTCCATCCTTCCATCCTTTCCCAAACGTTCCTCCATCCTTCCCAAACATTCCTCCATCCTTCCCAAACGTTCCTCCATCCTTCCATCTTTTCCCAAACGTTCCTCCATCCTTCCCAAACGTTCCTCCATCCTTTCCCAAACGTTCCTCCATCCTTTCCCAAACGTTCCTCCATCCTTCCCAAACGTTCCTCCATCCTTCCCAAACGTTCCTCCATCCTTCCCAAACGTTCCTCCATCCTTTCCCAAACGTTCCTCCATCCTTCTCCTCGGCTCTGCAGCAACACGCTCGGCAATCAGCAACTGTTACGCAACTATTCATTGTCAACACGCTCTCGGCTGATTGGCTCCAGCCCGGCGAGTTCAGTCTGTCCCCAAATCAACTCCTTTAACTTTGAGGTCTGACGGCTGAAGTTCCGGTCCACGCAGGCGGGACTCGACCACAGCGATGAAAGGAAAAAGCGACGCGGCTTGGACAGGAACCCCGCTGCCGTGTGTCCCGTGTGTCCTACCTGCTCCTGCGGCTGCTGCGCCCCTTTCAGCGGAGCGTCCGCGTCCCCGGCAGAAGCCATGGCGGCGGAGCGGAGCGGCTGGAGGGAAATGAGAGCGAGACGGGAGGACGTGGGCACAGAGAGCGGAGGGATCGGGGATGTGGGAGGAACGCTGCGCAGAGCGACGGCGTCGGGACCGCGCACGGGCGCACGGCTGCTCCGGCTCAGCGCCTCATGAATATTACAGTGAGCTTAGAGAGGACGCCACGTGTGGCGGAGGCTCAGGTCAAAGCCCCCCGCTGGGCATTGGGGAAAGCCCGACAAATCTGGGCCTTAAATGAGTCCGGATCAGTTAATCCCAGCGAGGCCGCCTCCTGGTCTCCTGTCTGTCTCCCCCAGACAGCAGCTGGACCTCACCTGTCCACTAATGAACCGGACCCAAGTGGCTCCTCTGGGTCCGCGGAGGCTTTAGCAGGTCCACCAGGACACATGGAACCGGGTCTGGACTGGTCGGGGTTGGAGGAAGCTCTCACAAATAGCAGCAGATCGAACTGAACCTCTTCATCAGAGGGATCAAAGGCTTCTGAGAACACAATTAGCCGGGTTTTCCCACATGTTCCACCGAATGGGATCAGAAATCCCTGATTAAACGGCACCGATCAGAAGATCCGATATTTCAGTGATTCGGGTGGTGCAGACGCTCGTCCACAGACCTTCACAGCTGCGTTTCTTCCGTTCTGGCCTCCATCAGTGGGTGAGGAGGGATCCAGCTTCTACCTGGACTATATTTAGCCGTCACCGTGGCTCCGCCGGCAGCGCTCAGCTGGGAGCGGGAGCGGAGCGATAACCCGGAGCCCCGTCAGCTCGGATCTGATCACAGCAGCCACTCATTACTGGCAAGTCCATTACACAGGAAATGGAAGCAGGGATCAATGGGAGCAGAACAAACGACGTTCAGGTGAGCTTATCAATGCAGTTCTTTGTCTTTGGGCTGATTTGAGACGCACTGCAGTGGGGGGGGGGGGGGGGCAGTGTGTCTCCTCCCATAAAAATCCCATCTACTCCATCATACAGGCTGTGCTGCGGCCTGGCTGTGTGGAGCGGTTCTGTCCTCCCACTCACAGCAGAAATAGTCCGGTTGCTGGTGGAGCTGCAGCTCCCTCACCGGGCGTCCAGCCCCCCCCCATACGCTCCCCAGCATGTTTACATCACACACACGCCCACTTGGGAGGGATCACACTCGCCGCGCCTCACGCCGAGCCTCTGCAGAGCTCCGGGCCTTTTGAACCCAATCCTCTGTTCGTGGGACACCAGTGAGGACAGGGACGAGGACAGGGACGAGGACAGGGACGAGGACAGGGACGAGGACAGGCAGGACGGAAGGACGAGGACAGGGACGAGGACAGGGACGAGGACAGGGACGAGGACAGGGACGAGGACGAGGACAGGGACGAGGACAGGGACGAGGACAGGGACGAGGACAGGCAGGACGGACGGGACGAGGACAGGGACGAGGACAGGGATGAGGACAGGGACGAGGACGAGGACAGGGACGAGGACAGGGACGAGGACAGGGACGAGGACAGGCGGGACGGACGGGACGAGGACAGGCGGGACGAGGACAGGCGGGACGGACGGGACGAGGACAGGGACGAGGACAGGCGGGACGGACGGGACGAGGACAGGGACGAGGACAGGGACGAGGACAGGGACAGGGACGAGGACGAGGACAGGCGGGACAGACGGGACGAGTCAGCGGCTGGGCTGAGACGTGTCCTCAGCCACATCTTCACCGAGGGGCTTACCCAGTCCCCCAGGAACTGGTCAAACTGGAGGAGTCAAAGTAAATCAACTGGTGAAAGACCCGACTGGTTAAAGGCTCTGGCCACACACACACACACACACACACCACACACACACCACACACACACACACACACACACACACACACACACACACACACACTCACACACACACACACACAGACAGCTCTCTAAAGGGCTCTAATCCTGGCTAAACTTAAGGGTTGTGATGTGTAACGACGGCTGCAGATACACAAACTCAAACAAGGCTTAAGTGAATTTGCTGCAAATCTGGAAACAAAGGAGGGAAAATGTGCTGAGCAGAGATGATAGAAGGATATTGATCAGCCTTCAGTCAAGAACGAGGACACGTTGTGGGCTTCGGGACACGTTGTGGGCTTCAGGACATGTTGTGGGCTTCAGGACACGTTGTGGGCTTCAGGACACGTTGTGGGCTTCAGGACACGTGGGCTTCAGGACACGTTGTGGGCTTCAGGACATGTGGGCTTCAGGACATGTGGGCTTCAGGACACGTTGTCTCTGGGTTGGGCAGCATCAGATCCAGATCCTCTTAGAGGTCTGGCTGAGCCAAACGTGCGCCTCTCTTTTAGTTTGATGTCTCTGCACCTGCACGAGCACAAAACGACGATTTCGCAGCAAAAACAAACCCATGATCTTATTCCAAGGTCGCCCCACGAGCACGACGCCCTGAAAAAGGAAGTGATAAGATGATTGATGAGATAACAGGCGCCGCCGCTGCCTTTGAGCGACGCACTAAAGAGAAAAATGAACACAAACCAGCGATCTTGTCTAATTTTAAGGGAGATGCAAAGACATCGAGTTTTTAAATGTTTCCCTCGGGCCTATTTTGTGTTTTTAAGCAGCACATAAACCATTTGTCTCGGCACCGCTGCACTGGACAGCGCCAGACTCAATGATTTCAAAATAAAAGCACGGGGCAGTAAAAGTCTAAAAGTAACAACTGGAAACGACCGGTTTGTTGGAACGGCTCTCCTCCTCTTTCATCCTAATTTCTGCCTTGCTCAACGGCAGACGGATTTCACCTCCCACCACCTGTTTGTTTGTTCCAACAACAATGTGAGCAGAGTTAAAAGATGGCAGCTTCAGAGGCGCTGCAGCAGCACCGCTGTGCACGAGTGATTAACACGCCGCCACGCAGACGTTCTGCTGGCGTTATCTGACAAAGAAACAGCAGAGAATTAGTGCTAATTAGAGAAGTAAATGAAAAGGCGGCGAGGAGGAGTCTGACAGAACAGGTGAGGCACAACCTGTGCGATCCAAGCTGGTGTTCATCAGCTCGCTGCCTTCAACTCCATTGATATTCTGCTCCCTCGTTCGGTGGTTTATGTGCCGCCTGAGATTAAACCTCTCAACAGAAGATCCTCCTGGACCAGACAATCAATATTCTGCTCTGATAAAGTGTTTTCGTGTTTTTTTAAAAAAGAGAATAACAACTTATTTGCCTTTAAACCGCAGCTTTTTATCTAAGCGCTAGCTCCCCCTATTGGCCACCCGTTGCACGACACCTTGATGTTGAAATAAATAAAGCTTTTTGTTGGATGATTTATCTGTAAGTTTGCTGCTGTCAGAGGAGCGAACGATTGAAAGGTTGAGGATCGACAGCAGCATGGATGGATGCATGAATCCACCCCCAAAGTTTTTAGTTCTCCCTTTGTTCAGCGTGGATGCAGCAACATCTCAGAGATGACACACACACCACACACACACACCACACACACACACACATGCAGCGCAGCAGCACAGAAAAACAGCCCTTTGTTTTGTCCTTCCTTTGCTTTTTGGATTTTGTGTGGTGAATTTGACCTCCGTGGTCAGTGAAATGGACATCTGTATGGTTGGTGCTCAGAACCTAAAAGGAACGGTGGGTGGAATTCCTCTTTTAGCCAATGAATAAATGAGAAACTGCTTTTGAATTGCTGAATATCATTTCTGCCTCTGAGAGAATCCTGTGAAGCAGCACTGAGCCACGCTGCGCCTGAATGTTAATGATTGATTCAACTAAAATGGAGCCTTTAGAAGGAAGAAACAGCTTCTACAGTGACCAGTGAGCAGGAACAGAGGAGCCCTCCTCAGCCTCATTAGCCCCCAAGGAGGAGCAAATATCTCCCGTCCACGTGCGGCGCGGCACCATTTGGTACATCGATCATCAGATCTGGGCCTGGGATGTTTCCTTCCCCCCGTTCATTCTCCAGCCTGTCAGCACGGCTGCCACGGTGACGGCGAATAATATAGAGAAGTCAACGCTCAGCTCACACACGTCATTATCGGCCTTTTAAAGCTACTTCCTGCGGACTCTCGGACCCCCAGGCGTGAGGGCGTTCCCTACTACAGCTCTCAGGTGAGACTGGACCTCAGAACTGGCGTCACGGTCCGACCTCCTCAGTCCAGCTGAGCAGGACAACTGCTCCACCGGTGGAGGGGATGGATGAACCAGCATTTCCAGCTCTGGGTGTCCAGCAGAGTAACTGAATCCCATTTACTGGGGCTCCATCAGGAACGCCTCTAGTTGCCACGCGTCTCCCTGCACCACGCAGTCACCAATAGGATAAATATGATTGAAAATGCTCCAACGCCAGCAAATAAACAAAGGTAAACACTGCGGTGTTGCAGATGATGCTGTCAGGGTGGAACAAAGAACAAAAAGAAGCAGAGAGAGAGAGTGAAGCTGCCGGTAAACACATCCAGGGAGGTGAGCAACGTTCACGCAACGGTCACCTGCTGATTCTCTGCCACCAGATTTACCGGCCGTGTGGACTTTATGGGCACTTAAATCTTATAGAGCAGCATAAAACCATGGAAGTTGAAAGAAAACACTGGCTGTTGGTGGAATTACTTTGCGAGGCGTAGCCACGGGGGTAATAAAGGAGGAATTAAAAGCAAGACGGCTGAAATCAGAGGGAAACAGCAAATCTGCTTCTGGCGTTTGGGGGCTCCTGAGGGGAGCGGAAATTAAACACAAACAAATGCCAGATTAATTAATTAGTATATCTGTGCTGTTATTCTCCAGAACAGAGCCGAGCAGAGGAACGATTACCAGCAAATGAGATGCAGCAGAACAAGTGCATCCTTATAAATATTCACAGCTGGAATCGTCCTTTGGGTCCAGGGAGGCTCCAGTTTATCACAAATTCTTCTCAACCCTCTCCACAGGAGCTTCAGACCCAGGGAGACCGGTGCTCACGTCCATTCCAGACAGTTAACGAGTGAATCAAGAGGGCTGAAGGTGTCCTGGCCCATTTTCACCACATCTGGATTCATCTTGGAGCTGCTCGTCAGCCTGTTCAGGGTAACAATGAGCAACGCTGCAGGAGACGTCAGAACTAATCAGATCTGTTCTGCTCCTCCCTGCACGGCGCCCAGAACATCAACAAACACACAAATCTTTTAGATACAGAAGAAGCTGAAGCCGATCCAACTAAAAAAACCAAACTTTTAAAAGTGAAACAGCAAAAGTTTTGGAATCCAAGTCTTCATTGAGACTCAACTTGTGCTTTAGGAGGCACTTTTTTGGTGCAGGAGGTGAGCGGCGCCGGTGTGGCCCCACCCAGCCGATTGTGGTGGAGCAACAGAAAGCTGTTAAGCCTGATGGGGCCGGCGGAGCACTCTCAGGCTGCAGCGCGGTGCAGATTTTAACCACCATCCAGGAAAGTGCCTTCATGCATTTCTGCTGACTGTCTGCAAATTACACAGCAGAACGAGGAAAAGATGACGTCACACAGTTTTGTTGGGATCACTCCGGCCCGGAAGCCTGTCCAGGTTGTCTTAATCATGTTATTTTGCGAGCAGAAGCTCACGCGCCGTCTGCTGAAGTGCTCATTAATACATCAGACACTTTGAAAGCTCAATAAAGAAATAAATAACACGCTCTGAAGCAGCCTGTAATTTCCTTTGCGACTGTCCTTCAAGTGCGATGACGTCCTGATTAAAAGCACGAGAAGGACGAGCGAGGCGTCCCACGCCTAACCACGGACGCGTCTCCTCGAGAGGCTTGGACGCGTGTCCCCGAGAGGCTTGGACGCGTGTCCCCGAGAGGCTTGGACGCGTGTCCCCGAGAGGCTTGGACGCGTGTCCCCGAGAGGCTTGGACGCGTGTCCCCGAGAGGCTTGGACGCGTGTCCCCGAGAGGCTTGGACGCGTGTCCCCGAGAGGCTTGGACACTCACCTTCCACAGCGTCTCCACCCGGGACAGCTTGCGCGTGTTCATTGCGCTGAAGTGTTCGGCGTCAGGAGCGCAGCGGCGATGTGGCCAGAAGCGAGACGCTCCTCGGCTCTCAGTGAGGAGAAACCTGCAGTCAGCATCTCAGCCCAAAGTTCCCCACATCCAAGTCCGGGACTGGCAGAAGCGTTGCCATAGAAACAACGCCCAGCTCCCTCCGGTCAGCGCGCCGGCAACAACTCGACCCCTCTGCTGGGAGGAGGGAGGCACCAGAGAGGGAGGCAGAACGTGGGGTGTCAACCATCTAATCTATGAAACACGACCCTGGGGGGGACGTGGGGGGTGGGGGGGGGGGGTGGGGGGATTCGGAGCAGTCAGAGATGGAGCACTTACCTGGGCCATTAGCCGCCGCTGGCCGCTCAGCACAGATCAGCATTACAGACCACATGCAGGGCTGAGCCACTTTAGGCTGCTCTCTATGCCCAGGCTGGTTTAGCCTGCCCAATTTACCCACAATGCCTTCTGCTTTGATAACTCCCCTCTTATTCCAGGTGCAGACTGGGCTGAAAGGAACAGTGGGACCCCCCCATTAATCTAATCCACACGTGTCCTTTGACCTTTGCGGGAACAGCAACTGCTGCTGGAGTCTTTCGGCTTTACGAGCTAGAAATCGATGAAAGTTTCTGTAGCTTCTGAACTGAAGTAGAAGCTGGAATATGTGCAGCTCAGACACATGGAGGGATTTACTCCTTTCAGAGGCTCTGCATACGTGCACGAGGCCTAGAAGGAACACTGGGTTCATGTTTGCAGGGATGCACCGTGAGTGGGGAAAAACTGAAAAATCCAGCTGGGTCCCAGTTTCTTAAGCATAATTTACAATTTAGCCTTTTGCATCTTCACGGACTGACTTGCTTACACTCAACCACATTAAACTTTGAGCTCTGTTTCCTCACCTCACGCACGAAGCCTCGACTCTACAGGCTCACCAGGAGAGCCGTCCACATCCGTCATATCTGGGACGGACTGGGCTGAGACAGAAGCTAAACCAGCACTCCCAGTGTAGCTCAGAAACAGGCTGTTTATCCGGCGTGGCGCCCCAACACCACCGCTGCCAAAACCTTCTGCCTTAAAAATCCCTCTTTTCCCACCATGGAGGAACATCAGTCACTGTGGTCGGGCTGTCTTGTCGTCGGTGGGGGTGCACCCTGGCAGATTGGCAGCTCCATAGCGGCGCCTCGCTCCCTGTCCGCTCCGTTCTCTCCACCTCCGCTAAACCAAACAATCATTATCCCTCCTCCATCTGGGTTCTGCTCCGAGGGAGCACGGCACCGAACATCATCACAGAAGTCAGCGCTCCACTTCCAGCAGAGGGAAAAGCAATCTGCCCCCCCCAGGAGCTCGAGCAGACTTCTGACTCCTGACTTAAAGGAACGTGAGAGAAATACAGACCGAGCAGGAAAAGCTCCTCAGAGCAGAGCGTGCACGAGAGTGAAAGCTCCACAGAGCAGAGCGTGCACGAGAGCGAAAGCTCCACAGAGCAGAGCGTGCACGAGAGTGAAAGCTCCACAGAGCAGAGCGTGCACGAGAGTGAAAGCTCCTCAGAGCAGAGCGTGCACGAGAGCGAAAGCTCCTCAGAGCGCCCTCGTGACCTCCACCTGCCTGCAGGAGCTTTCAAACACCCACCTTCATGGCTGAAGGCTGAACCAGAGGGGGAGGGGGGGGGGGTCTGCAGCGTCTCTCCACTCCACAGGTGAACCAGCACCTGCACACGTCTCTCATCACGGTTTCCTGTCTCAGTCGGATGTGGCAGAGCAGCTTTTCCCCACCATTCGGACACATGAAGCATGTTTCCTCATCCAGATGTTCCTTCTCACGGTCCAAAACAGGAGCAGACGGTTGACTGGAGACCAGACTGGGGGGCACTAACTGGTTTGTGTGGGGTCATCAGGCCTTTACTCTCCTTCTCCCAGGAGTGTGTGGCCTCGGCACCGTGGAAGGATCGATGAGGGAACCTATCATAGCAAATTACGGAAGCCTGGGATCATCCAAAGGAAAAACGAGGGTTGGTTTGGAGAAGGGAAGAAGGGCACAGATGGCAACTTCAGTAGTGACACTCATGAAAAAACCTGTTCATCCCTCCCTCCATCCCTCCCTCCCTCCATCCATCCCTCCATCCATCCCTCCCTCCATCCATCAGTCCATCCCAGGACCCCCACACACACACTGACTGGCTGCTGAGGCTCTAATCAACATAAAGTTCCTATTTTTAGAAAGCAAAGTAGCATTTGAATCAGTAATTTCTCCGTAGTTTCCTTCTGTGGGCAGAATAAAAATGTTGACATGTTGTTGGTTGTGGAGGTTCAGCAGGACTCATATCCACGTTCCTCCTGCGTGTGCAGCCCAGTCACCTGAACACATAATCTGGCTGTCAACAACATCAAATGGGAGTTTGGTGCACAAACCTGCTTTGGAAGCTGAACTACAACTGAGGAATCCGACCAAATGTTGCTGGAAGAGCTTCAGTGCAGGTGAAAGGGAAACAGGAGTGTATTTATATTTAGCTAAAATGCTTCTGAAAGGGTTGGATTTGCTGTGAGAAGCCAGAGGGATGAGGCCCTGGCATCAAGAAGCAGAAGATAGAAAAACAAAGATTTCTTCCATGACTGCATGAATATTTAATTCACGCAAATTTCAGCGACAAAATGTCTGTTGTAACGGATAAAAAGAGCAAAGTGTAACTGGACATCGCGTCCCATCATCACATCTGCGTGAACGCCCTCCGACAGCCAGCAGATGATTATGTTGTGGCCTTCAGAAGACCAGATCAGAAGAATGGACCCATCAGGGAACAACACAATGTACCCCCGTCAGCTCAGAGGAGCAGAGAAGCTGAAGGGGAGATGATTAACGGCAACGTAATGAGAGAGGGATGACCCTCGGAGAGGTGAGGAGCAGGGCCACCGTGGGAGCTTCTGCTCGTGGTAACAGACAACAACACTGGTGAGATGGTTTTAGAGAAAGAACATGAAGATCAACGAGCAACGCCAGTGCTGTGTCATCTCCAGATGGCAGCCGCAGATCAGCCACCATGGTGTGTGTGTGTGTGTGTGTGGTGTGTGTGTGTGTGTGTGTGTGTGTGTGTGTGTGTGGTCTCAGTGCTTACTCTCTCCCTGCCTCACCCTTTCCACCTTTGCAACCATGGCAACACAGAGCTGGAGGTCCTGCTGAGGAAGCAGTGCTGTCCTGGTGGGAGGAGCTCCTGGAGCCGGGGAGGCTCCGCCCACCAGGACAGACTTGTGCATCCACCGTGCACCAACAGGGATGATCAGATGTTTCCTCTGTCTCTGACCTCAGTGGTGCAGAAGATTACAACATTTGATCACATGGTTTTTCTGCATTTGCCGTTAGCAACTAGCTAAGCATCAATCAATCACGGTGATGAGATCACGTGAAAGTGTGCGACAGGAACAAAATGGATCCCTTTCCTGCATATAAACCCACTTACAGCCTGTGTCAGCGGGAGCTGTGACAGTAGTAGCTCCTAGCATGGAGTATGCTGGGATGGACGGGCTTTCTAGTCCTGATTCTGAGCCTTCGGAATATAGATCATAGATGGAGCAGAGATGGAGCAGAGCTGGAGCAGAGCTGGAGCAGAGATGGAGCAGAGATGGAGCAGAGATGAAGCAGAGATGGAGGAGCAGATGGAGCAGAGATGGAGCAGAGCTGATGCAGAGATGGAGCAGAGATGATGCAGAGATGATGCAGAGATGGAGCAGAGATGGAGCAGAGATGAAACAGAACTGGAGCAGAGATGGAGCAGAGATGGAGCAGAGATGGAGCAGAGATGGAGCAGAGATGGAGCAGAGCTGATGCAGAGATGGAGCAGAGATGGAGCAGAGATGAAGCAGAGATGGAGCAGAGATGATGCAGAGATGGAGCAGAGATGGAGCAGAGATGATGCAGAGATGGAGCAGAGATGATGCAGAGATGGAGCAGAGATGGAGCAGAGATGGAGCAGAGATGGAGCAGAGCTGGAGCAGAGATGAAGCAGAGATGGACCAGAGATGGAGCAGAGATGATGCAGAGATGGAGCAGAGATGGAGCAGAGATGATGCAGAGATGGAGCAGAGATGATGATGAGAGATGGAGCAGAGATGGAGCAGAGAGAGATGGAGCAGAGATGGAGCAGAGATGGAGCAGAGATGATGCAGAGATGGAGCAGAGATGAAACAGAGATGGACCAGAGATGGAGCAGAGATGATGCAGAGATGGAGCAGAGATGGAGCAGAGCTGGAGCAGAGATGAAACAGAGATGGAGCAGAGATGGAGCAGAGATGGAGCAGAGATGGAGCAGAGATGAAACAGAGATGGAGCAGAGATGGAGCAGAGATGGAGCAGAGATGGAGCAGAGATGGAGCAGAGATGGAGCAGAGATGATGCAGAGATGGAGCAGAGATGGAGCAGAGATGGAGAGCAGAGATGAAACAGAGATGGAGCAGAGCTGGAGCAGAGATGGAGCAGAGATGGAGCAGAGATGGAGCAGAGATGGAGCAGAGCTGGAGCAGAGATGAAACAGAGATGGAGCAGAGATGGAGCAGAGATGGAGCAGAGATGGAGCAGAGATGGAGCAGAGATGAAACAGAGATGGAGCAGAGATGAACAGAGATGGAGCAGAGATGGAGCAGAGATGGAGCAGAGATGGAGCAGAGATGGAGCAGAGATGAGAAACAGAGATGGAGCAGAGATGAAACAGAGATGGAGCAGAGATGGAGCAGAGATGGAGCAGAGATGGAGCGAGCAGAGATGGAGCAGAGATGGAGCAGAGATGAAACAGAGATGGAGCAGAGATGAAACAGAGATGGAGCAGAGATGGAGCAGAGATGGAGCAGAGATGATGCAGAGATGAAACAGAGATGGAGCAGAGATGGAGCAGAGATGATGCAGAGATGGAGCAGAGATGGAGCAGAGATGGAGCAGAGCTGGAGCAGAGATGGAGCAGAGATGGAGCAGAGATGGAGCAGAGATGGAGCAGAGATGGAGCAGAGCTGGAGCAGAGATGGAGCAGAGATGGAGCAGAGATGGAGCAGAGATGATGCAGAGATGGAGCAGAGATGGAGCAGAGATGAAACAGAGATGGAGCAGAGATGGAGCAGAGATGGAGCAGAGATGGAGCAGAGATGGAGCAGAGATGAAACAGAGATGGAGCAGAGATGGAGCAGAGATGGAGCAGAGATGGAGCAGAGATGGAGCAGAGATGGAGCAGAGATGAAACAGAGATGGAGCAGAGATGGAGCAGAGATGATGCAGAGATGAAACAGAGATGGAGCAGAGATGGAGAGCAGAGATGGAGCAGAGCTGGAGCAGAGCTGGACCAGAGATGGACCAGAGATGGACCAGAGATGGAGCAGAGCTGGAGCAGAGATGGAGCAGAGATGGAGCAGAGATGGAGCAGAGCTGAAGCAGAGCTGGAGCAGAGATGGAGCAGAGATGATGCAGAGATGATGCAGAGATGATGCAGAGATGGAGCAGAGATGGAGCAGAGATGGAGCAGAGCTGGAGCAGAGATGGAGCAGAGATGGAGCAGAGATGATGCAGAGATGGAGCAGAGATGGAGCAGAGATGGAGCAGAGATGATGCAGAGATGGAGCAGAGCTGGAGCAGAGATGGAGCAGAGATGGAGCAGAGATGATGCAGAGATGGAGCAGAGATGGAGCAGAGATGGAGCAGAGATGGAGCAGAGATGAAACAGAGATGGAGCAGAGATGGAGCAGAGATGGAGCAGAGATGATGCAGAGATGATGCAGAGATGGAGCAGAGATGGAGCAGAGATGGAGCAGAGATGAAACAGAGATGGAGCAGAGATGGAGCAGAGATGGAGCAGAGATGGAGCAGAGATGATGCAGAGATGGAGCAGAGATGAAACAGAACTGGAGCAGAGATGATGCAGAGATGGAGCAGAGATGGAGCAGAGCTGGAGCAGAGCTGGAGAAGAGATGGAGCAGAGATGAAGCAGAGATGGAGCAGAGATGAAACAGAGATGGAGCAGAGATGAAACAGAGATGGAGCAGAGATGGAGCAGAGATGGAGCAGAGATGGAGCAGAGATGATGCAGAGATGGAGCAGAGATGAAACAGAACTGGAGCAGAGATGATGCAGAGATGGAGCAGAGATGGAGCAGAGCTGGAGCAGAGCTGGAGAAGAGATGGAGCAGAGATGAAGCAGAGATGGAGCAGAGATGGAGCAGAGATGGAGCAGAGATGGAGCAGAGATGGAGCAGAGATCCTCTCACATCTCTGGTTCTTTCGCCTCCATCTGGCTGATTTATCTGAGCTCCAGACCTGAGCAGAACTTTGGAACTGGGCCAAAGTTTCTTCCACTGGGGGCAAGTGAGGCCAGACCGTCTGTTTGTGTGCAGGTGAATCTCAACTCCAGAGCTGCAGCAGCGCCGCCTGGGAAAGTGGACCAGAAGTGGATTCTGCACGTGCAGCAGCACCGAGGCCTTTCGGGCCAGCGTCAGATCACCAGAAATCAAACTGAAATCCATTTCCAGCAGTTTTAATCAAAAATCTGTCTGCATCAGAACGGCCGTGCATTATTGAGCAGCGTGAGACTCTGAGCGGGAAAAGAGCTTCTCAGAACCACGTCCTGCGTCGTTCCTCTGGACCAGAACACGAGAACTCACAGTTACTGGCAGCAAAATGGCGCCACAGCAGACAAGAGACCAGATGTTGGAAACGGATCCCTCGGGAGCAGATGTGAGGCCCTCCCCATTCTAAAAAACTCTCTTTCACACGTAAACACTGAGCTGTTTTATCCCCCCGACACACACACACACACACACCACACACACACACACACACACACACACACACACACACACATAAACGGTGATAAACTGGAGCAAACCACCTGCTGGGCAGTAAAAGAGGTGATTTGTGGCTCGCCAGAGCCGACTTCTGTCTCTGATAAACTGTCCCAGTTCTCGTTGGGACGCCCGTTTCTCACGTCTCTCCTCAGCGTCTCTCGGCTCCGGGGCCCTTGACGTGTCCCCTAGTGGCAGCTCAAGGTCAAACGCCTTGAAGGCAACAACACCAGGGTTCTACAGGTTGGCGAGGGAGAGAGCGGATCGCCGCCGATGTCCCCGCAGGAGGCTCAAACCAGAACAGAGCCACAATGAACCCTTCCTGACCCTGACACGGGTCAGGTGGCGGGGTGGGTGGAGCCTGGGCCTGTTCGAATGGTTCCTGGATCAATTTGAGCTTCTGCAGCTGCAGACCTAAAACCCAAAGTTTCACCGGGGGGTGAAAGGTCAGCCTCCCTGTAACGGCCCCCAGCATCTCCTGAGGCTCCAGCAAGACTCCAGGGAGCATCCGGACTAAAGGTGACCTCCAGGCTGACAGTTCCGGCTCACATCCCGGCTCACAACAGCTTCATTTAAGGCCGATTTCACATTCGCTATAGCAACGAGGGACACAGCGAGCGTGCACGTGGCCCTGCAGCTGCCGGTAAAACATCTGGATCAAAGGTTGCGGTCTCATTTGAGGATGAAAAGAGAGCATCATAGAATTGGTTTGTTGGTTTGAGCCCACAAATGTGCAAACAGCCCCGATACTCCAGCAACCATGAGTAGATGTTGGAGTGGAGGCTTCAGGTGTCTGATAATCCTCAAATAACCTCAACTAAAGGCTCAAATAAGCTCAACTAAAGGGGGGAAACCAGGGCGGGACCGTGTTGAGGAGAACAGAACCAGTAAATCAGTGCTCAGAAAAACAGATTAAAATTCATTTAAGCTCTTATTCCAGTGTATTTTTATTCTTCTCAACCCCACAAAGATGAGCCGTCTGACCAATATCCCATCAGGCTGATCTGCTGATCTGCACAAGCTGATGGTTCAAAGCTGGAGAAGAACAGCCAGCCTCTGCCCCGTGGCACCACCATTCTTCCAAAAACTTTCTCACGAGCCACGATGAGCAAACCGCTTCTTTACCTCCAGGCCTCTAGAACACGCTACACTGCCAACACCTGCGGACCGTCGCGAGTTTATCAGATAAAACGTCATGGTCTTACATCCTCGTCGTCCTGCAGGCACTTTTTGCGGTACTGGACGTGAGCTCGGCCGTCGAGGTGATGCTGAGCGGCTCTGGCCGCGTTCTCGTCGTCCGCAACCTGTCCGCCGAGGAGGTGGCTGGCCTCAGGTGGCTGCGGGAAGGAATTAGTGGTGCTGATCTTCCCGGTGAATCTCTGATACAGCGAAGCCATGATCCAGGTCCGGTCCTCGCGGAAGGACTCACAGCATGTCAGAGCCGCGGTGATGCGCCTGATGTCTCTGGGGTTCTATTGTGTTTCCCCCTCTGCCCGCTACGAGGAGACGCGACGACAGACAGACAGACGGACAGTTTTCACCCCCGGAGCGGAGACAAAAAGATGAGCTGGAGGAGCTGAGAGACGGTGACGGACAGTCCGGACCGAAGGATCGACCGATGAGTATCAGGGTCCTCGAACCGATGTCCTCTCAGCTTCGTCCAGACGCGCGGCAGACCGCAGGGATGGAGGTGTCAGTAGTTGCGCTCATCTGTATTCACAGCACGTTTCTCCCCCTCTTCGGTTTCCTGATGCCTCCTCGCAGCAAAGACAGCAAATGCGCAAAGGTTGCGATCGGATCTTCGATTTTCCAGCAGAGTCGGGGCGAAAAGGGGGGGCAAAAATGATGTTTGGACACTTTCTGCTGTGTTTTGGCGGGGCTGTCGCCACGCGGACGGATGGTGAAGGACGCAGAAGCCCGACGGTCCTCTCAGCAGACGCGCTCTGCATGAGAAGTGAGAGCAGCTCCGCCGCCGCCGCCGCCGCCGCCGCCGCGCGTTTTACGCACGGAGGCGCGCGTCACTGCAACACGCGCATCGGCACAATTCAAAAGCACAAGTTGATGCATGCGTGATCTGACGGACGGAGCCGCGTTTATTACTCCCTGGTGACTGCACATGGCAGGGCGGAGCTCGGGTGCCTCTCAGCGGCGCAGCGAGCAAAGACAAGCCGACGACACCTGCTGGTGTGACCCAACACACACGGAGGGACGCTGCACGAGAGGAAACACGCGCGCAGCCCTCCACGCAGCCATTTCAGGCTCCATCACGGGCTCGCTGCGATTTCATGCTCGGAAATCCCACAGAGGGAGCAGCGATCCTGCCCTGGGATGCACAATCTAGTGACTCGCGTGTGTGTGTGTGTGTGTGTGTGTGTGTTGTGTGTGTGTGTGTGTGTGTGTGTGTGTGTGGGGGGGGTTAATGTGTTAAATCTTCTCCTCTGGGATGCTGCAAATAAAGAACTCTCACACAACTGAGATGGGTCCTCCTCACAAAGGTACAGCTAAAAAAAAAAACATGTCTGCACACACACACACACACACACACACACACAGAGGACTGGACACTTTATAGTCAGCGCCGAGCAAAGAATCAGCTTCAGTTAATTTTTCCCGCTGAAGAACAGCTGGAATCATCTCCAGCTGGGGGCTCATCGATCCGCGCGGGTCTGCATTATGAATGGCACCGCTATAATTGAAGATGTCACGAGAATACAGAATATTGATTTCACGGCTTGGACTCGCCCTCAAAAACAAGGATATAGTACAGGGCATTAGAGGTGTGCCTAATTAAAGTGACTCCTATCCCTCTGGGACCATTAATTACTGGCATTCATGAATGACTTGAGCTACAAGTGTTCTATATCTAACAGGAGCCTCGCCTCGCTCTCCAGAACCTCCCGTCCTCCCCCCGTGCCAGCCCGGCTCGCTCCCTGCCATCATTTGTTTCTCTACTTCATAAATGCCTTTGCTGGCTCCGCGCACCCCTCAGGGGAATGGGTCCAAGCCGGGGCCTCTCTGATAGATGTCTCCCAATCTCCATCGCCTTGTGGCGGAGCTGTTGTGCCCTGGCTGGCTGCTTTAACGCTCCCCCAGGACCGCGGACCGGCTCCGTTCCCCCATCGCCTCCTCGCGGACGCGGACGCCTTCTCCCACCCTCACAGCCAGGAGAGATATGTTCTCCAAACCCCAAACAGATTGGAGCGGCTGTAATGAGGGCCATAATGGCGATAATAGCTCCTGCAGCAGGCCTAATAACGCCCAATAATGCTGCAGCCAGCGCCAGAGACGCCGCTTCAGGTGGGATGTGGAGGCATTTGCACTTTAATCTCAATGACAAATGGCATTTTAAGATGTTTCCAATGGTTTTTGAGGCGATAATCTCCCGAAGGTGATTTGATTTTTCGACTTGAGGAACATAATTGCTGCAATATAATAATATCACAAAGAGCTGGAACACTGATGCGGATTGAATATTGAGGCACCAACTGATCCGAAACTGTCAGAACTTTAGCAGCTCGAGCACGGAAGCGATGTCGCACATCCTGCTGTGTGAATGTGCTGCAACGCCACCAGGTGACTTTGTTTCCATCAAGGTGCTGCACACCACGGCAAAAAAGGCACAAATGAATAGGCTGGAAGGGCGAGCGGATCAATCGATCCTCTCTTGGTTGACGTGCAGTCATTTCCTGTGAACACCACAGGAAACAGGAAGCTTCCATCACAGGAAGCTTCAGGTCTGGACACACGTGTGACGGGATGAGCTGACTTACATGTTCATATTTGACATCTCTTAAAGCCGTCTCCCCTCGTCCATGGGGCAGATCAATCGTTCCACAACACCCATCAGTTAAACACCGTCAGTGACGGGGGCACCCCCCCCCCCCGAAGGACATCTCATAGTGCAGAAACATCTTTTGGGATGGAAATCAGATGTTAATTCTCCCTCACTGAAGGGCAAAGTCAAAGGGAGGGCAGTGAGGAATACACTTCCTTATTGGATCACACCTTTGGCTCATTTTAGTCCATGGAATGTTGGAAAATTCCATTACTGTGTCCAGCAAGTCATGAACCAGTCATTGAATCCAGTTCAGGCTGATGGTGATGTGCCAATACATGCAGTCTGATTGGTGTCTCTCTCTTACACACACACACACACACACACACACACACACACACACACACACACACACACACACACACGCGCACACACACATACACACACACACACACACACACACAGCGTTATTATGAAATGGCTGCCTTGAATCCACAGTTCAGACCCCCCCCCACAACTGTTGATTTGCAGCGTCCCTCTGAATTTGTTTGCATACGGAGCTGAGCGGAAAGTTGAAAGTGGCCGACCGCTCCTCCGATGGAGCGAGGCCAGCTGAGCGAGAGGCCTGCTGGACCCGTTATCTCCCGATAACAAGTGCCGAATCTTCCACTGAGCCCAGATCGAAATGGGAGCAGATAAGTGGAGGAGGAAATGAGGTTTAACTGTGACTGAGGCTCTGGAACAAGCTGCGTCTGAGGGGACGTCGCTGGAGCTCAGCTGCCTCCTCTGTCTGTCTTCATCCCTTCACCTCGACAAACGGGACCCTCAACTGCCCTCCTGGCAGACCATAATGGCAGCACCCAGACGACGTCCACCCGCTGCTCTAACCCCTAACCCTAGCCGACCTCCGAGCCCTCTGAAAGACTTTTACACTAAAACACGTGTTTAAATCCCAGAGATGCAACACAATCGTTCCACCACATGAATCACACAACGATACGTCCAAACTCGCCGGAGCCCCCGGCAACAAGTCCCTTCAGGAGTGGCCATGCTGGCCGATCACAAGGACCGGGATTGGAATGCTCTCCACAGCACGCGCGTCTAATCGCCATTAAGACGAGATTTAAATTGGAAAAACTTGAACATTCGGGTCCCCAGAGAGGGAATTCTGGACCTGCCTCTTGTCCTAATCTGAACCATCCAGCAGGCTCTGCTGTCAGGGCCAGGAGGCTCACCCCCCCCCCCCCCACATCCTGCTATGCATGCTGAGCAGGGCGCCCCTTACCCTCCCGGAGGCAGCGGCGGCGTCCATCTTCAGCTGAGCGGCGATGATGACAGACATGGTGGGAAGAGGCTCTGGTCTCCCACCGTGCTGCTCCTTCACCTCGCTGTGCTGTGAAGTTGGAGCTGCCCCCTCACAGCTGCACATCCCTCCTCCGCTCCCGCCCCCTCTGCTCGGGGAGAGGATGACCCGAGGGTCTGGGACCCTCCCCCTCTCCATGCTGGGCGGATCAATCGCAGCGAGTCTAACATCACCTCTGCAGGGTGGGGGGGCAGGAGGGGGCAGGAGGGGGCAGGAGGAGGGCAGGAGGGGGCAGGAGGGGGCAGGAGGGGGCAGGAGGGGGCAGGAGGGGGGCAGAGCGAGAATTTGACGGTCTTCAGCCCAGGCTGCTCCAAATACTACGTGACTGTATCTCCACAGACTCCTTTCACTGGATTACTGCCACACACACACACACACACACACACACACAAACAAAATGCCAAGCAGGCAAGGTTGGAACTTATGTGTACAACATGTTGGTATAATTTACTCATGTTATTAAGTCCTCCATCTTAGCAGAGAAAAATCTGTGTGTGTGTGTGGTGTGTGTGTGTGTGTGTGTGTGTGAGTGTGTGTGTGGAGGCTGAACGTGAGCACACCATGAAGTGGATCAATTCAGTGGTGTTTGAAGTTCAGTTGTGATTAAATGCAAATAATATTTATGCTGCCTGCTACCACAACATGGAACACACCTCTCTCTCCCACACACACACACACACACACACACACACACACACACACACTATGACTAAAGCGAGTGGAGCCTTATTTATGTCACGCTTGTGTCTTGTGTAGAGAATCTCAGGGCCACTGAAGAACCAGTATAGAGCCGGTACCACATGGCCGCCAGTAAACTGGGACAAACTGGGATTTTTGCTCCGATTCCTGCATGTCTTCATGAAGAATGTGCTCACGGTCACATCATCGCTGAAGCTCCAGCTCCGTTTGTTCCTCGCTAACATCATGCCACCCTCTCAGGATCAGGATCTCTGCTCACTTCCTGTAAGCAGCACATCTGAGACGCTAACGGGCTGATTTTATGCTGTGGCATTTTCCCAGGGTCCTTTAACGAGGCCCCGGCTGGTCAGCTTCTGCACTTATCCCCCCCACATTAGCGTGGCGCCCACCCTCCTGTGATTACCGGGGGCTAAGTTAGTCGCCACCACTGCAGTTTGTGCAAAAGGTCAAAGCTGTTATTGCTGTGAGGCGCGAGGTCGAGCTGGGTTCCATCGCAGCCACGGAGGCGCATGTTGACACCGGTAATGTCGGGGCCCAGGGTTGTGTCTGCTTTGTCCTGCAGGGGGCGCTGTGGAGCACAATTGGCGGCAGCTGGCTCTGCAGACGCACCTGTGGGCAATTTACATCTGCCCCTACTTAAGCAGGTTGTGCCTGTCGGGGCCAGGGTGCTGGGTTTGGTTCTGGTTCTGAGCTCGCTCTGCCTTTGTCTTCCTGTTGTTGAACCCCTCCCCGACCCTCTTACCACCGTGTCCTGGCCTGCTCTCGGGTTCTGTTGATTAAAACTGCCCTGGAACTGATCCCACCAGACCCGTGTCAGTTTCAGTGCGTTGCGTCGTTTTGGGGGCGGATAAATCAAGAGAAACCGGAGGTTCTAATCCAGCCACTGGCCTTGTAAATCGCAGATATCAGCATGTTTAATGTGGAGACATGAAGCTCATCAGACTGGGGCTGCAGGGAGGGAGCTGGATTTATGATCAGATACCACAGGGATAATGAAGTCATCACTTCAGCTTGGACTGTATTTAAGTGTGTGGGCCCGACTGGTGTCGACAGCAGCTAGATTAAATTGTTAAATCATTAATCTGATCAATAAATTAGGCTGGCAAATAGAAAACAGCTTGGACCGCAAGAATGGAATCAGCGCGTTCTCCTCTCTTCCTTTTTCCTTAATCCTTTTGGGCAGGCTAACGGGAATACGCTAAGCCCTGCTGCTACGTTAGCCTCCAGTGTGACTCCATATATCACACCGAAGAGACGGATCCATCTGATAGCTCAGAGCTCTCTGCTGACTCAGCAGCTGCTGACTGTCAGATCGTCCTTGGGAGAAATACAGCGTCCATGCGGGTCCACGTTGGGTCAACTTTGGCCGGTGGGGCGACAGCCACAGGATTTATAACCCAAAAGGGAACCAGCCCAGGTGGTTTCTTCAGCCCTTCTGGTTCAGGTTTGGGAAGATAACTTCAAGTCCCTCCGTCTCTGTCACATAACGAGCATCATCAGGTGCAGCGGCCTCTTCTGACCCACATCATGAAACACCAACTGCTGTTTGGCTCCAAATTTACCCGATGATGCGCGTGGCCACACCCGCCCACAGCTCAGCTTATCTGTGCATGTGTAGTCGTGACATTAAGACCGTGTCCTCAGCCCAGCTCCCACCTGTCCCCTAACCTCCTCCAGCTACCTAAAGGCCGGAGCAGCCCCCCCTCCCGGACCGCCTCCCCCAGACATTCCCACGTCTGAGCTCGTAATGCTCCTCAGACGGATCAAAGTCCCCCCTGAGAGGGGAGCAGTCATGCCCGGGTGGGAGCGTGTCCCTGTTTACCAGAACACCAGAGCAGGAATTAATGTGAGAGCTGCTCCTCAGGGCCGTTTCACTGCTGGCAGGTGGATGTGAGGAGGACTATGGCTGCCCTGGAGGTGGCTCGAGTCCACAGCAAAACCCCTGGAGAGAAGCAGCTGGACCCCACCCCTCCACCCCTCCCTCCACCCCTCCACCCCTCCCTCCACCCGACCTGTGGATGGAGCGCTGAGCCTGTCGCCCAGCTGCCCGTTCATCTCGGCTCCTGTCCTGAACAGGAGCCCCGGATACTTCAGCTCCTCCACTAGAGGCAGGAGCTCCACCCTGACCTGGAGGGGCGCTGCCTCCCGTCCCCGCACGTGCACGGACGGCGGAGGTTGGCTGCTGCACGCCGGCTGAATACCGACGACCTTTAAAAGGCGTTTGAGCTCCAGCTGTTCCTGCTGCATACAGATCATCTCCAGGGAGCCCAGACATCCAGCCCAGCCTGCCAGAACCGTGTCTGCTGCAGGTCTCCTCAAATCTAACAGGATCACATCACATTAGGACGGCGTTACCAGCCCCCCCCCACCGCCCCCTGGCCCCCCCGTCCCACCGGCTCTGAACAGCAACACGCAACAAAACCACAAGTGCGTTTTCAGCCTGTAACATCTTGTTTTAGCGACGTCTCACAACACAGCAGAGCCACAAATGTGGCAACAAAGGAGGAAATATGGGCCATTTCCTGCTATAATAGTAATAATGATGATGATGATGATGATTCCTTTTTCCATATTTTCTGTCATGTTTCTGACTAAAGACTCAGCTGAGATATCAAACAAAACCTTGTCAGATGGAACAACTACTCACTTAAAAAGACCTTGAGATCCTTGAACTCCACTTTCTGAGGATTCTAAAGCGTTCCCCTCGAACACAAATGATTATGCTGGGATGTCATCAAGAGCGAGTCCTTCGACACAAACTCTGGCCAGACAAACTTTGTTCAGATTTTTTGAAGGGTGCCTTGAGCTGTTCAGCCGGAAATTTGTTCAACAGTGGAAACCAGAAAATGTTTGGAAAGTGAGAAAAGTTCAGCCTCTCTGGGGGGAGGTCGGGGGGGGGGGGACACAACTGTTCCCACTTTCTGATGATGAGCTGACCCTGGAATTCCCAGGTCTCCTGTTGGAACAGCATTTTAGGAAAGGGAATCCTGCCAACGCAATAATCGAGGTGCTGTTTGCTGCCAGTGAGAATAATGACTCTTAATTGTGTTCTGTTCGGATGTTTGTGGCTCATCTGTAAAAGAAAAGTGTTTCTGAAGAAGATGAGAGCGAAGCCGCACGGGTCGGTCTTTCCCGTCTGTCCTGGAACGAACCTCCAGGGATTCGGGGCGCAGCGCCGCGTCTCCAGTAGGGGGCGCGCTCACTCCAGCATCACGAGTCGGTTTCATTCATCTGCTCTGGTCAAATGATTGACAGCCGCCACTCTGCTGCAGATGCGGTCAGTAAATGGAACAACTGACCACATCTTTGACGTTTTTGCTGTCGAACCAAATCAAAAGCAACACCTAAGCGTCCGTTTAGGTGCAGGTTCTGCAGGAGCGATCCCGGGGCGGACAGACCAGCCCCCCCACAGCCTGACAGCTTTGTCAAAACAGATTTCAGTGTTTCCCAGCTCCCCCTCCCCAACGCGCGCGCATATTTTTGCCCCACATTGAGAACTCGATCGATGCTTTTGATGCAAGTTAACTTTGGATCGTTTGAGTGCTGCTCGGAAATGGAGTGCTATTGTGGGGGCTGGCGGACTATTTGGATTTCCTCCGCTACCAAAATGGGCTGTGATGCTGTCTGTGGCAACACGCAGACGAACCTCAAACTAAACTGGTACAGACAGTCTGGCAGATGCACCAAGTAAAGTTTGGGGTGTCGGGGGGTGCTGGGGGGGGGGGGGGGCAAGATGCGTGACAGGGCGTTCAGGCAGGTGCTTAAAACGAGTCGATGTGTTTTAGAAAGAAAGGAAAGGAAAAGGCAGCATTGCGTAAATGTGCGCGCAGAAGAGAGAAACGTCCACAAACCCAGAGCCACCGTGATGCACCCTCTCAGCAGCACCATCAACCAGCCCGAACCGAGCCTCGAACCGAGCCTCGACGCGCGCCAACTTCCAGCGTCGGGTCCATTTACGCGCCGCGCGGGAAGCAAATGTGGAGCGAATGTGAGGGAAGAGGAAGCGGCTGCTACCTTGTCTCCTTTGGCGGATCCCCGGCGGTAGTTTCCTGCACCTGCCGATGAGTTCATGGTCCCACACAGGAAGAATCTGGAATGCAGGAATATTCACCTGAAGCCGGCTGAGCGATGTCTCCCCCTCCGCTTTCCTGTCTCTGTCCCTGCCTCTGTCCCTGTTCCTGTCTCTGTCCCTGTCTCTGTCTCTGTCCCTGTCTCTGTTCCTGTCCCTGTCTCTGTCCCTGTCTCTGTTCCTGTCCCTGTCTCTGTTCCTGTCTCTGTCTCTGTTCCTGTCCCTGTCCCTGTCTCTGTCCCTGTTCCTGTTCCTGTCTCTGTCTCTGTCCCAGTCCGTTTGCTCTCCAATAATCAGGAGAATTTCTCTCTTTTTTTGAAACTTGAAACTTCGAGGCTGAGAGCGGTTCGACCTCGCGATGCTTGAATGCGGCTGCAGCTTTTCCGGCAGCAGCATCCGGATGAAACACCCCCCCCCCCCCCCCGGTCCCTCCCCCCCACCTGTGGAAACGGCTTTTAACCGTGTGGTCCAATCAAAGCGCAGCCTCCGCTTTGATCGGGATTTGGACTCGGGGGCGGAATAAAGAACCTCGGGTGTCCGGGTTCCCTCTCTGCATTGTTAATAGAGGGTCAGCTGCTCACAAGGTGTTGCCCTTTCATGACTTTGTTGAGGGGGGGGGGCAGCAGCAGTTAGCTTCAAGGTCACCAAGGAAACACAGAGAGTCAGTCAACCTAAAGTGATTTCATCGTTGTTTAGAAGGAAGCAGTTAAGAATTCATCTTCATCAGGTCATTACGGCCCCTCTGGTGCCCCCCCACCCCCACCCCGGTGCCCCGGGCCCCCGCCGACCCCCCCCCCTCCCCCCTCAGAGGTGTGTGCTGTGTGCCAGAACCGTAAATCCCAAAGAAGGACCAACGTGTCTGTTGTGACGTCCTCGTGAGCGGGACAATAAAAACACCTCTCCTTGAGGACACGTTGCACCGCCAGCTGCTGTGAACCGGGAGGGGGGATGGGGGGGGGGGGGGGGGGGGGTAACGTGGCCCCGCTGCCCCGTGATATAGACGTCCTCATTATAAAATGTGAAATGTGGGTTTACTGAAACCACAGGAGGCAAAGCGGCGACAGACTGTGCAAATGCTAATGAAGGGGAGTTGGGAGAGTTCTCCAGCAACAGCTGCAGTAATTGGACAGAACAAAGAACTTTTCTTTTCCTTTGTCCACAAGAGCATTATGATGGTCTGGCTGCTAGGACCCTCCCACCCCAACTTCCTTCTCTCCTGTTATTTCTTCCCCTCTTTTTTTTGCCGCATTGCACTTGTGTGGATCCATAAATAATTGAAGAGTGTATCATTTAAAAGGCGGCAATTTAGGTATGACAGCAGCGGGCACCAGAAGAGCTGCTTTATTTCTGCTGGTTCCTAAAGAAGATGGAAGAGATTGAGCTTCCGTTTGGCT